>NC_091979.1:237884301-237886801 GCF_044704955.1 Pristiophorus japonicus | reverse complement strand
ACACAGATACACACTCACAGATACACTCACTCACACACACACTCATTCACTCACTCACACACACACACTCACTCCCCCACACACTCTCACATTGATACTCACACACTCACATACACACGCACACAAGCACACTCACACACACAGATACACACACTCACTTACACATACACTCACTCACACATATATTCACACACACACTCACTCGCATTCACACTCACATACACACAGATACACACTCACAGATACAGTCACACACACACACTCATTCACTCACTCACACACACACTCACTCACACATGCACACTCACACACACTCACTCATTCACTCACACACTCACTCACACATACACTCACTTACACACACACACTCACACACCCGCACGCACTCACATACACTCACACATTCAAACACACGCACACTCACACACACTCATACACACACAGATACACACTCACAGTTACACTCGCTCACTCACACTCACACTCACTCACACACACACACACACACTAACACTCACTCACACACACACACACACACTCACTCACACTCACTCACACACACTCACTCACACACTCTCACACACTCACTCACACATTCTCACACACACACACTCACTCACTCACACATACACTCACACACACACACTCACACTCACAAATGCTCGCTCACACACACACTCACTCACACTCACACACACGCTCACACACACTCATTCACTCACACATATATTCACACACACTCATTCACTCACTCACACACTCACTCACACATGCACACTCACACACACTCACTCACTCACACACATTCACACACACATGCACTCACATACACTCACACACTCAAACACACACACACTCACTCACTCACTCACACACACACTCATACACACACACTCATACACACACAGATACACACTCACAGTTACACCCACTCAATCACACACACACCCACTCACACACACACTCACTCACACATACATTCACTAACTCACACACACACTCACACACACACACACACACACTCACATACATTCACTTACTCACTCACACACACTCACTCACACAGACACTCAAACACAGACACACTCACACACACTCACTCACACACTCATACACACACACTCATACACACACAGATACACACTCACAGTTACACCCACTCACTCACACATACACTCACTCACACACACACTCACTCACACATACATTCACTAACTCACTCACACACACTCACTCACACACACACTCACACACACTCACTCACTCAATCACACATACATTCACTTACTCACTCACACACACTCACTCACACACACACTCTCACACACACACTCACATACACTCACTCACTCACACACACACTCAAACACACACACACACACACACACTCACTCACTCACTCACACGCACGCTCACATTCACACTCACACACACTCACATACTCACTCATACACACACAGATACACACTCACAGTTACACTCACTCACATACACTCACTCACACACACACTCACACACACACACTCACACTCACTCACTCACACATACTCACACTCACTCACACACACTCACTCACAGACACACTCACTCACACTCACTCACACACACACTCACTCCCACACACACTCTCACATTGATACTCACACACTCACATACACACGCACACAAGCACACTCACACACACTAACACTCACACACACAGATACACACACTCACTCACACATACACTCACTCACACATATATTCACACACACACTCACTCGCATTCACACTCACATACACACAGATACACACTCACAGATACACTCACTCACACACACACTCATTCACTCACTCACACACACACTCACTCACACATGCACACTCACACACACTCACTCATTCACTCACACACTCACTCACACATACACTCACTTACACACACTCTCACACACACGCACTCACATACACTCACACACTCAAACACACACTCACACACACACTCATAGACACACACTCATAAACACACAGATACACACTCACAGTTACACCCACTCACTCACTCACACACTCACTCACACATATACTCACTTACACACACTCTCACACACACGCACTCACATACACTCACACACTCAAACACACACTCACACACACACTCATACACACACACACTCATAAACACACAGATACACACTCACAGTTACACCCACTCACTCACACACACACTCACTCACACATACATTCACTTACTCACTCACACACACTCACTCACACACACTCACTCACACACACACACACTCACACACACTCACACACACACACTCACTCACTCACAGTCATCACACACAGATACTCACACACACAGTCGCACGCACACACACTCACTCACACACTCACTCACACTCACTCACTCACTCACTCACTCACTCACTCACTCACTCACAGTCACACACACAGATACTCACACACACGCACAGTCGCACGCTCACACACTCACTCACACACGTACTCACTCACT
>NC_091979.1:237871801-237874301 GCF_044704955.1 Pristiophorus japonicus | reverse complement strand
CTCACTCACACACACACACTCACTCCCCCACACACTCTCACATTGATACTCACACACTCACATACACACGCACACAAGCACACTCACACACACTAACACTCACACACACAGATACACACACTCACTTACACATACACTCACTCACACATATATTCACACACACACTCACTCGCATTCACACTCACATACACACAGATACACACTCACAGATACAGTCACACACACACACTCATTCACTCACTCACACACACACTCACTCACACATGCACACTCACACACACTCACTCATTCACTCACACACTCACTCACACATACACTCACTTACACACACACACTCACACACCCGCACGCACTCACATACACTCACACATTCAAACACACGCACACTCACACACACTCATACACACACAGATACACACTCACAGTTACACTCGCCCACTCACACTCACTCACACACACACACACACACTAACACTCACTCACACTCACTCACACACACTCACTCACACACTCTCACACACTCACTCACACATTCTCACACACACACACTCACTCACTCACACATACACTCACACACACACACTCACACTCACAAATGCTCGCTCACACACACACTCACTCACACTCACACACACGCTCACACACACTCATTCACTCACACATATATTCACACACACTCATTCACTCACTCACACACTCACTCACACATGCACACTCACACACACTCACTCACTCACAACCATTCACACACACATGCACTCACATACACTCACACACTCAAACACACACACACTCACTCACTCACTCACACACACACTCATACACACACACTCATACACACACAGATACACACTCACAGTTACACCCACTCAATCACACACACACCCACTCACACACACACTCACTCACACATACATTCACTAACTCACACACACACTCACACACACACACACACACACTCACATACATTCACTTACTCACTCACACACACTCACTCACACAGACACTCAAACACAGACACACTCACACACACTCACTCACACACACACTCATACACACACACTCATACACACACAGATACACACTCACAGTTACACCCACTCACTCACACATACACTCACTCACACACACACTCACTCACACATACATTCACTAACTCACTCACACACACTCACTCACACACACACTCACACACACTCACTCACTCAATCACACATACATTCACTTACTCACTCACACTCACTCACTCACACACACACTCTCACACACACACTCACATACACTCACTCACTCACACACACTCACTCACACACACACTCAAACACACACACACACACACACTCACTCACTCACTCACACGCACGCTCACATTCACACTCACACACACTCACATACTCACTCATACACACACAGATACACACTCACAGTTACACTCACTCACATACACTCACTCACACACACACTCACACACACACACTCACACTCACTCACTCACACATACTCACACTCACTCACACACACTCACTCACAGACACACTCACTCACACTCACTCACACACACACTCACTCCCACACACACTCTCACATTGATACTCACACACTCACATACACACGCACACAAGCACACTCACACACACTAACACTCACACACACAGATACACACACTCACTCACACATACACTCACTCACACATATATTCACACACACACTCACTCGCATTCACACTCACATACACACAGATACACACTCACAGATACATTCACTCACACACACACTCATTCACTCACTCACACACACACTCACTCACACATGCACACTCACACACACTCACTCATTCACTCACACACTCACTCACACATACACTCACTTACACACACTCTCACACACACGCACTCACATACACTCACACACTCAAACACACACTCACACACACACTCATACACACACACTCATAAACACACAGATACACACTCACAGTTACACCCACTCACTCACTCACACACTCACTCACACATATACTCACTTACACACACTCTCACACACACGCACTCACATACACTCACACACTCAAACACACACTCACACACACACTCATACACACACACACTCATAAACACACAGATACACACTCACAGTTACACCCACTCACTCACACACACACTCACTCACACATACATTCACTTACTCACTCACACACACTCACTCACACACACTCACTCACACACACACACACTCACACACACTCACACACACACACTCACTCACTCACAGTCATCACACACAGATACTCACACACACAGTCGCACGCACACACACTCACTCACTCACTCACACACTCACTCACACTCACTCACTCACTCACTCACTCACTCACAGTCACACACACAGATACTCACACACACGCACAGTCGCACGCTCACACACTCACTCACACACGTACTCACTCACTCACTCACAGTCACACACACAGATACTCACACACACACAGTCGCACGCACAC
>NC_091979.1:237839301-237861801 GCF_044704955.1 Pristiophorus japonicus | reverse complement strand
CTCACTCTCACACACACACTCAATCACACACACACACTCACATTCACTCACTCACACGCTCACTCACACACTCACTCACTCACATGCATACTCACATTCACACTCACACACACACGCACACTCACACTCACTTACACACACACACTCACATTCACACTCACACACTCACTCACTCACTCACACACACTCACTCACACACACAGACACTCTCACTCACAGACACACACTCACTCACCCACACTCACTCACACTCACTCACACTCACTCACACTCACTCACACGCACACTCACTCCCACACACACTCTCACATTGATACTCACACACTCACATACACACGCACACAAGCACATTCACACACACTAACACTCACACACACAGATACACACACTCACTCACACATACACTCACTCACACACATATTCACACACACACACACTCGCATTCACACTCACATACACACAGATACACACTCACAGATACACTCACTCACACACACACTCATTCACTCACTCACACACACACACTCACTCCCCCACACACTCTCACATTGATACTCACACACTCACATACACACGCACACAAGCACACTCACACACACTAACACTCACACACACAGATACACACACTCACTTACACATACACTCACTCACACATATATTCACACACACACTCACTCGCATTCACACTCACATACACACAGATACACACTCACAGATACAGTCACACACACACACTCATTCACTCACTCACACACACACTCACTCACACATGCACACTCACACACACTCACTCATTCACTCACACACTCACTCACACATACACTCACTTACACACACACACTCACACACCCGCACGCACTCACATACACTCACACATTCAAACACACGCACAGTCACACACACTCATACACACACAGATACACACTCACAGTTACACTCGCTCACTCACACTCACACTCACTCACACACACTCACACACACTAACACTCACTCACACACACTCACTCACACACACTCACACACTCTCACTCACACACTCTCACACACTCACTCACACATTCACACACATACTCACACACACACAGCTACACACTCACAGATACACTCACTCACACTCACTCACACTCACTCACACACACTCACTCACACACTCTCACACTCACACACACTCACTCACTCACTCGCACACACGCACACACTCATTCACTCACACTCACAAATGCTCGCTCACACACACACTCACTCACACTCACACACACGCTCACACACACTCATTCACTCACACATATATTCACACACACTCATTCACTCACTCACACACTCACTCACACATGCACACTCACACACACTCACTCACTCACACACACTCACACACACATGCACTCACATACACTCACACACTCACATACATTCACTTACTCACTCACACACACTCACTCACACAGACACTCAAACACAGACACACTCACACACACTCACTCACACACACACTCATACACACACACTCATACACACACAGATACACACTCACAGTTACACACACTCACTCACACACACACACTCACACACACTCACGCACACACACTCACACTCACACACACTCACTCACACGCTCACTCACTCACATGCCCACTCATATTCACACTCACACACTCACTCACTCACTCACTCACTCACTCACACACACTCACTCATTCACTCACAGTCACACACACAGATACTCA
This sequence comes from Pristiophorus japonicus, assembly GCF_044704955.1. Taxonomy (NCBI): domain Eukaryota; kingdom Metazoa; phylum Chordata; class Chondrichthyes; family Pristiophoridae; genus Pristiophorus; species Pristiophorus japonicus. The sequence goes on along the minus strand of NC_091979.1, from coordinate 237,860,077 downwards.
CACACACACACAGTTGCACGCACACAAACTCACTCACTCACTCACACAGTCACTCACACACTCACTCACACTCACTCACTCACACACTCACTCACTCACTCACACACGCACTCACTCACTCACTCACAGTCACACACACAGATACTCACACACACGCACAGTCACACGCACACACACTCACTCACACACACACTCACACACACTCTCATTCACACATTCCCACTCACACTCACTCACTCTCACACACTCACTCACTCACACACACATTCACTCACTCACACACACACACTCGCTCACTCACTCACATGCAAACTCATATTCACACTCACACACACTCACTCACTCACTCACTCACACACACACTCACTCACTCACTCACTAATACTCACTCACTCACACACATGCACGCTCACTCACTTTCACACACACACTCAATCACACACATACACTCACATTCACTCACTCACTCGCTCACTCACACACTCACTCACTCACATGCATACTCACATTCACACTCACACACACACGCACACTCACACTCACTTACACACACACACTCACATTCACACTCTCACACACACTCACTCACTCACACACACTCACTCACACACACACACACTCACACTCACTCACTCACACACACTCACACTCACTCACACACACACACTCACTCACAGACACACTCACTCACTCACTCACACTCACTCACACTCACTCACACTCACTCACACTCACTCACACTCACTCACACTCACTCACACGCACACTCACTCCCACACACACTCTCACATTGATACTCACACACTCACATACACACGCACACAAGCACACTCACACACACTAACACTCACACACACAGATACACACACTCACTCACACATACACTCACTCACACACATATTCACACACACACACACACTCGCATTCACACTCACATACACACAGATACACACTCACAGATACACTCACTCACACACACACTCATTCACTCACTCACACACACACACTCACTCCCCCACACACTCTCACATTGATACTCACACACTCACATACACACTCACACACACAGACACTCACACTCACTCACTCACACACACTCACACACACACTCACTCACACACACACACTCACTCACAGACACACACTCACTCACCCACACTCACTCACACTCACTCACACTCACTCACACTCACACTCACTCACACGCACACTCACTCCCACACACACTCTCACATTGATACTCACACACTCACATACACATGCACACAAGCACATTCACACACACTAACACTCACACACACAGATACACACACTCACTTACACATACACTCACTCACACATATATTCACACACACACTCACTCGCATTCACACTCACATACACACAGATACACACTCACAGATACAGTCACTCACACACACACTCACACTCACTCACTCACACACACACACACACTCACTCACTCACTAATACTCACTCACTCACTAATACTCACTCACTCACACACACGCACGCTCACTCACTCTCACACACACACTCAATCACACACACACACACATTCACTCACTCACACGCTCACTCACACACTCACTCACTCACAGATACACTCACTCACACACACACTCATTCACTCACTCACACACACACACTCACTCCCCCACACACTCTCACATTGATACTCACACACTCACATACACACGCACACAAGCACACTCACACACACTAACACTCACACACACAGATACACACACTCACTTACACATACACTCACTCACACATATATTCACACACACACTCACTCGCATTCACACTCACATACACACAGATACACACTCACAGATACAGTCACACACACACACTCATTCACTCACTCACACATGCACACTCACACACACTCACTCATTCACTCACACACTCACTCACACATACACTCACTTACACACACACACTCACACACCCGCACGCACTCACATACACTCACACATTCAAACACACGCACACTCACACACACTCATACAAACACAGATACACACTCACAGTTACACTCGCTCACTCACACTCACGCTCACTCACACACACTCACACACAATAACACTCACTCACACACACACACACACACTCACTCACACACACTCACACACACTCACTCACACTCACACACACTTACTCACACATTCACACACATACTCACACACACACAGCTACACACTCACAGATACACTCACTCACACTCACTCACACACACTCACTCACACACTCTCACACACTCACTCACACATTCTCACACACACACACTCACTCACTCACACATACACTCACACACACACACTCACACTCACAAATGCTCGCTCACACACACACTCACTCACACTCACACACACGCTCACACACACTCATTCACTCACACATATATTCACACACACTCATTCACACACTCACTCACACATGCACTCACACACACTTACTCACTCACACACACTCACACACACATGCACTCACATACACTCACACACTCAAACACACACACACTCACACACTCACTCACACACACACTCATACACACACACTCATACACACACAGATACACACTCACAGTTACACCCACTCAATCACACACACACCCACTCACACACACACTCACTCACACATACATTCACTAACTCACACACACACTCACACACACACACACACACACTCACATACATTCACTTACTCACTCACACACACTCACTCACACAGACACTCAAACACAGACACACTCACACACACTCACTCACACACACACTCATACACACACACTCATACACACACAGATACACACTCACAGTTACACCCACTCACTCACACACACACTCACTCACACACACACTCACTCACACATACATTCACTAACTCACTCACACACACTCACTCACACACACACTCACACACACTCACTCACTCACTCACACATACATTCACTTACTCACTCACACACACTCACTCACACACACACTCTCACACACACACTCACATACACTCACTCACTCACACACACTCACTCACACACACACTCAAACACACACACACACTCACTCACTCACTCACTCACACGCACGCTCACATTCACACTCACACACACTCACATACTCACTCACACACACACAGATACACACTCACAGTTACACTCACTCACATACACTCACTCACACACACACTCACACACACACACTCACACTCACTCACTCACACATACTCACACTCACTCACACACACTCACTCACAGACACACTCACTCACACTCACTCACACACATACTCACTCCCACACACACTCTCACATTGATACTCACACACTCACATACACACGCACACAAGCACACTCACACACACTAACACTCACACACACAGATACACACACTCACTCACACACACACTCACTCACACATATATTCACACGCACACTCACTCGCATTCACACTCACATACACACAGATACACACTCACAGATACACTCACTCACACACACACTCATTCACTCACTCACACACACACTCACTCACACATGCACACTCACACACACTCACTCACTCACTCACACACTCACTCACACATACACTCACTTACACACACTCTCACACACATGCACTCACATACACTCACACACTCAAACACACACTCACACACACACTCATACACACACACTCATAAATACACAGATACACACTCACAGTTACACCCACTCACTCACTCACACACTCACTCACACATACATTCACTTACTCACTCACACACACTCACTCGCACACACTCACTCACACACACACACACTCACACACACTCACACACACACACTCACTCACTCACAGTCATCACACACAGATACTCACACACACAGTCGCACGCACACACACTCACTCACTCACTCACACACTCACTCACACTCACTCACTCACTCACTCACTCAGTCACACACACAGATACTCACACACACGCACAGTCGCACGCTCACACACTCACTCACACACGTACTCACTCACTCACTCACAGTCACACACACAGATACTCACACACACACAGTCGCACGCACACACACTCACTCACACACACTCACACACACTCTCATTCACACATTCCCACTCACACTTACTCACTCTCACACACTCACTCACTCACTCACACACATTCACTCACTCACTCACATGCAAACTCATATTCACACTCACACACACTCATACTCACTCACACACTCACACTCACTCACTCACACACACTCACTCACACACACACACTCACACTCACTCACTCACTCACTCACTCACATACACACACTCACTCACACGCTCACTCACTCACATGCCCACTCATATTCACACTCACACACACTCACACTCACTCACTCACACACACACACACTCAATCACACACACACACTCACATTCACTCACTCACACGTTCACTCACACACTCACTCACTCACATGCATACTCACATTCCCACTCACACACACATGCACACTCACACTCACTTACACACACACACTCACATTCACACTCACACACACACACTCACTCACTCACATCACTCACACACACACACACTCACACTCACTCACTCACACACACTCACTCACTCACTCACTCACTCACACTCACTCACTCACTCACAGTCACACACACAGATACTCACACACACGCACAGTCGCACGCTCACACACTCACTCACACACGCACTCACTCACTCACTCACAGTCACACACACAGATACTCACACACACACAGTCGCACGCACACACACTCACTCACACACACTCACACACACTCTCATTCACACATTCCCACTCACACTCACTCACTCTCACACACTCACTCACTCACTCACACACATTCACTCACTCACTCAAATGCAATCTCATATTCACACTCACACACACTCATACTCACTCACTCACACACACACTCACTCACTCACTCACACACACTCACTCACACACACTCACTCACACACACACACTCACACTCACTCACTCACACTCACTCACACTCACTCACTCACTCACTCACATACACACACTCACTCACACGCTCACTCACTCACATGCCCACTCATATTCACACTCACGCACACTCACACTCACTCACTCACACACACACACACTCAATCACACACACACACTCACATTCACTCACTCACACGTTCACTCACACACTCACTCACTCACATGCATACTCACATTCCCACTCACACACACACACACTCACACTCACTCACTCACACACACTCACACTCACTCACACACACACACTCACTCACTCACGCACACACTCACTCCCACACACACTCTCACATTGATACTCACACACTCACATACACACGCACACAAGCACACTCACACACACTAACACTCACTCACACATATATTCACACACACACACACTCGCATTCACACTCACATACACACAGATACACACTCACAGATACACTCACTCACACACACTCATTCACTCACTCACACACACACTCACTCCCACACACACTCTCACATTGATACTCACACACTCACATACACACGCACACAAGCACACTCACACACACTAACACTCACACACACAGATACACACACTCACTTACACACACACTCACTCACACATATATTCACACGCACACTCACTCGCATTCACACTCACATACACACAGATACACACTCACAGATACACTCACTCACACACACACTCATTCACTCACTCACACACACACTCACTCACACATGCACACTCACACACACTCACTCATTCACTCACACACTCACTCACACATACACTCACTTACACAAACACACTCACACACCCGCACGCACTCACATACACTCACACATTCAAACACACGCACACTCACACACACTCATACACACACAGATACACACTCACAGTTACACTCGCTCACTCACACTCACACTCACTCACACACACTCACACACACTAACACTCACTCACACTCACACACACACACTCACTCACACACACTCACACACACTCGCTCTCACTCACACACACTCACTCACACTCACTCACACACACTCTCTCACACATTCACACACATACTCACACACACACAGCTACACACTCACAGATACACTCACTCGCACACACAGATACACACACACACTCACACTCACACACACTCACTCACTCACACTCGCACACACGCACACACTCACTCACTCACTCACACTCACAAATGCTCGCTCACACACACACTCACTCACACTCACACACACGCTCACACACACTCATTCACTCACACATATATTCACACACACTCATTCACTCACTCACACACTCACTCACACATGCACACTCACTCACACACACTCACTCACATACACTCACTTACACACACACTCACACACACATGCACTCACATACACTCACACACTCAAACACACACATTCACTCACTCACACGCACGCTCACATTCACACTCACACACACTCACATACTCACTCATACACACACAGATACACACTCACAGTTACACTCACTCACTCACACTCACTCACTCACTCACTCACACACACTCACACACACTCACTCACACGCTCACTCACTCACATGCCCACTCATATTCACACACACACACTCACACTCACTCACTAACACATACACACACTCACTCACTCACTAAATCTCACTCACTCACACACACGCACGCTCACTCACTCTTACACACACACACTCACTCACACACACTCACTCATTCACTCACACACTCGCTCACACATACACTCACTTACACACACACACTCACACACCCGCACGCACTCACATACACTCACACATTCAAACACACGCAGACTTACACACTCTCATACACACACAGATACACACTCACAGTTACACTCGCTCACTCACACTCACACTCACTCACACACACTCACACACACTAACACTCACTCACACTCACACACACACACTCACTCACACACACTCACACACACTCGCTCTCACTCACACACACTCACTCACACTCACTCACACACACTCTCTCACACATTCACACACATACTCACACACACACAGCTACACACTCACAGATACACTCACTCACACACACAGATGCACACACACACTCACTCACTCACACATGCACTCACACACACACACACACACACACACTCATGCTCACTCACTCACATGCCCACTCATATTCACACTCACACACACTCACACTCACTCACTAACACATACACACACTCACTCACTCACTAATACTCACTCACACGCTCACTCACACACTCACTCACTCACATGCATACTCACATTCACACTCACACACACATGCACAATCACACTCACTCACTCACTTACACACACACACACACTCACACTCACACACTCACTCACTCACACTCACTCACTCACTCACTCACACTCACTCACAGACACACACTCACTCACTCACTCACACTCACTCACACTCACACTCACACACACACACTCACTCCCACACACACTCTCACATTGATACTCACACACTCACATACACACGCACACAAGCACACTCACACACACTAACACTCACACACACAGATACACACACTCACTCACACATACACTCACTCACACATATATTCACACACACACTCACTCGCATTCACGCTCACATACACACAGATACACACTCACAGATTCACTCACTCACACACACACTCATTCACTCACTCACACACACACTCACTCACACATGCACACTCACACACACTCACTCACTCACTCACACACTCACTCACACATACACTCACTTACACACACACCCGCACGCACTCACATACACTCACACATTCAAACACACGCACACTCACACACACTCATACACACTCACAGTTACACTCACTCACTCACACTCACACACACACTAACACTCACTCACACTCACTCACACACACTAACACTCACTCACACTCACTCACTCACACACACTCACTCACACACACTCACACACACTCGCTCTCACTCACACACACTCACTCACACTCACTCACACACACTCACTCACACACTCGCACACTCACTCACACACTCACACACATACTCACACACACAGCTACACACTCACAGATACACTCACTCACACACACCCTCACACACACATAGTCACTCACACACACACTTGCACATTGATACTCACACACTCACACACACATTCACACACACAGATACACACACATACTCACTCACACATACACTCACGCACACACACTCACACTCACACACACTCACTCACTCATACTCGCACACACGCACACACTCACTCACTCACTCACACTCACAAATGCTCGCTCACACACACACTCACTCACACTCACACACACGCTCACACACACTCATTCACTCACACATATATTCACACACACAGACTCACTCACATTCACACTCACACACACTCACTCACTCACTCACACACTCACTCACACATACACTCACTTACACACACTCTCACACACACGCACTCACATACACTCACACACTCAAACACACACTCACACACACACTCATACACACACACTCATAAACACACAGATACACACTCACAGTTACACCCACTCACTCACATCTACACTCACTCACACATACACTCACTTACACACACTCTCACACACACTCACTCACACACACACACTCACTCACACACACTCACACACACCCACTCACTCACTCACAGTCATCACACACAGATACTCACACACACACACAGTCGCACGCACACACACTCACTCACTCATTCACTCACTCACTCACTCACTCACTCGCTCACTCACAGTCACACACACAGATACTCACACACATGCACAGTCGCACGCACACACACACACTCACACACTCACTCACACACGCACTCACTCACTCACAGTCACACACACAGATACTCACACACACACAGTCACACGCACACACACTCACACACACACTCACACACACTCTCATTCACACATTCCCACTCACACTCACTCACTCTCACACACTCACTCACTCACTCACACACATTCACTCACTCACTCACATGCAAACTCATATTCACACACACACACACACTCACTCACTCACACACTCACACACACACTCACACTCACTCACTCACTCACTCACTCACTCACATACACACACTCACTCACAGGCTCACTCACTCACATGCCCACTCATATTCACACTCACACACACTCACTCACTCACATGCATACTCACATTCTCACTCACACACACATGCACACTCACACTCAGTTGCACACACACACTCACTCACACATGCACACTCACACTCACTCACTCACTCACTCACTCACACACTCACTCACACATACACTCACTTACACACACACACTCACACACCCGCACGCACTCACATACACTCACACATTCAAACACACGCACACTCACTCACTCACACGCACGCTCACATTCACACTCACACACACTCACATACTCACTCATACACACACAGATACACAATCACAGTTACACTCACTCACTCACACACACTCATTCACTCACTCACACACACACTCACTCCCACACACACTCTCACATTGATACTCACACACTCACATACACACGCACACAAGCACACTCACACACACTAACACTCACACACACAGATAAACACACTCACTCACACATACACTCACTCACACATATATTCACACACACACTCACTCGCATTCACACTCACATACACACAGATACACACTCACAGATACACTCACTCACACACACACTCATTCACTCACTCACACACACACTCACTCACACATGCACACTCACACACACTCACTCATTCACTCACACACTCACTTACACACACACACTCACTTACACACACACACTCACACACCCGCACGCACTCACATACACTCACACATTCAAACACACGCACACTCACACACACACATACACACACAGATACACACTCACAGTTACACTCGCTCAATCACTCACACACTCACACACACTCACACTCACTCACTCACACACACACACTCAATCACACACACACACTCACATTCACTCACTCACACGTTCACTCACACACTCACTCACTCACATGCATACTCACATTCCCACTCACACACACATGCACACTCACACTCACTTACACACACACACTCACTCACACATGCACACTCACACTCACTCACTCACTCACTCACTCACTCACACATACACTCACTTACACACACACACTCACACACCCGCACGCACTCACATACACTCACACATTCAAACACACGCACACTCACTCACATGCATACTCACATTCACTCACTCACACACTCACTCACTCACATGCATACTCACATTCACACTCACACACACACGCACACTCACATTCACTTACACATGCACACTCACACTCACTTACACACACACACTCACACTCACACACACACTCACTCACTCACTCACACACACTCACTCACACTCACACACTCACTCACTCACTCACTCACACACACTCACACTCACGCACACACACACACTCACTCACATTCACTCACAGACACACACTCACTCACTCACTCACACACACTCACACACACTCACTCCCACACACATTCTCACATTGATACTCACACACTCACATACACACGGAACCAAGCACACTCACTCACACATATATTCACACGCACTCACTCGCATTCACACTCACATACACACAGATACACACTCACAGATACACTCATTCACACACACACTCATTCACTCACTCACACACTCACTCACTCACATGCATACGCACATTCACACTCACACACACACGCACACTCACACTCACTTACACACGCACACTCACACTCACTTACACACACTCACTCACACACTCACACTCACTCACACACACTCACACTCACACACTCACTCACACTCACACTCACTCACACACACTCACTCACACACTCTCACACACTCACTCACACATTCACACACATACTCACACACACACAGCTACACACTCACAGATACACTCACTCACACACACAGATACACACACACTCACTCACTCACTCACACATACACTCACACACACACACTCACACACACTCACTCACTCACACTCGCACACACGCACACACTCACTCACTCACTCACACTCACAAATGCTCGCACTCACACACACGCTCACACACACTCATTCACTCACACATATATTCACACACATTCATTCACTCACTCACACACTCACTCACACATGCACTCACACACACTCACTCACTCACACACACTCACTCACATACACTCACTTACACACACACTCTCACATTGTTACTCACACACTCACATACACACGCACACAAGCACACTCACACACACTAACACTCACACACACAGATACACACACTCACTCACACATACACTCACTCACACATATATTCACACACACACTCACTCGCATTCACACTCACATACACACAGATACACACTCACAGATACAGTCACTCACACACACACTCATTCACTCACTCACACATACACTCACTTACACACACACACTCACTCACACACACACACTCACTGACACACACGCACACTCACACTCACTCACTCACTTACACACACACACTCACACTCACACTCACACACACACACGCACTCACTCACACACACTCACTGACACACACACACACACTCACACTCACTCACTCACACACACTCACACTCACTCACATACACACACTCACTCACACTCACTCACAGACACACTCACTCACACACTCACACTCACTCACACACACACTCACTCCCACACACACTCTCACATTGATACTCACACACTCACATACACACACACTCATTCACTCACTCACACACACACTCACTCACACATGCACACTCACACACACTCACTCACTCACTCACACACTCACTCACACATACACTCACTTACACACACACCCGCACGCACTCACATACACTCACACATTCAAACACACGCACACTCACACACACTCATACACACACAGATATACACTCACAGTTACACTCACTCACTCACACTCACACTCACACACACACACTAACACTCACTCACACTCACTCACACACACTAACACTCACTCACACTCACTCACACACACTCACTCACACACACTCACACACACTCGCTCTCACTCACACACACTCACTCACACTCACTCACACACACTCACTCACACACTCGCACACTCACTCACACACTCACACACATACTCACACACACAGCTACGCACTCACAGATACACTCACTCACACACACCCTCACACACACATAGTCACTCACACACACACTTGCACTTTGATACTCACACACTCACACACACTCACTCACTCATACTCGCACACACGCACACACTCACTCACTCACTCACACTCACAAATGCTCGCTCACACACACACTCACTCACACTCACACACACGCTCACACACACTCATTCACTCACACATATATTCACACACACAGACTCACTCACATTCACACTCACACACACTCACTCACTCACTCACACACTCACTCACACATACACTCACTTACACACACTCTCACACACACGCACTCACATACACTCACACACTCAAACACACACTCACACACACACTCATACACACACACTCATAAACACACAGATACACACTCACAGTTACACCCACTCACTCACATCTACACTCACTCACACATACACTCACTTACACATACTCTCACACACACTCACTCACACACACACACTCACTCACACACACTCACTCACACACACTCACACACACCCACTCACTCACTCACAGTCATCACACACAGATACTCACACACACACACAGTCGCACGCACACACACTCACTCACTCACTCACACACTCACTCACACTCACTCACTCACTCACAGTCACACACACAGATACTCACACACACGCACAGTCGCACGCACACACACTCACACACTCACTCACACACGCACTCACTCACTCACAGTCACACACACAGATACTCACACACACACAGTCGCACGCACACACACTCACTCACACACACTCACACACACTCTCATTCACACATTCCCACTCACACTCACTCACTCACACACATTCACTCACTCACTCACATGCAAACTCATATTCACACACACACACACACTCACTCACACACACACACTCACACACACACTCACACTCACTCACTCACTCACTCACATACACACACTCACTCACACGCTCACTCACTCACATGCCCACTCATATTCACACTCACACACACTCACTCACTCACATGCATACTCACATTCTCACTCACACACACATGCACACTCACACTCACTTGCACACACACACTCACTCACACATGCACACTCACACTCACTCACTCACTCACTCACTCACACACTCACTCACACATACACTCACTTACACACACACACTCACACACCCGCACGCACTCACATACACTCACACATTCAAACACACGCACACTCACTCACTCACACGCACGCTCACATTCACACTCACACACACTCACATACTCACTCATACACACACAGATACACAATCACAGTTACACTCACTCACTCACACACACTCATTCACTCACTCACACACACACTCACTCCCACACACACTCTCACATTGATACTCACGCACTCACATACACACGCACACAAGCACACTCACACACACTAACACTCACCCACACAGATAAACACACTCACTCACACATACACTCACTCACACATATATTCACACACACACTCACTCGCATTCACACTCACATACACACAGATACACACTCACAGATACACTCACTCACACACACACTCATTCACTCACTCACACACACACTCACTCACACATGCACACTCACACACACTCACTCATTCACTCACACACTCACTCACACATACACTCACTTACACACACACACTCACACACCCGCACGCACTCACATACACTCACACATTCAAACACACGCACACTCACACACACACATACACACACAGATACACACTCACAGTTACACTCGCTCAATCACTCACACACTCACACACACTCACACTCACTCACTCACACACACACACTCAATCACACACACACACTCACATTCACTCACTCACACGTTCACTCACACACTCACTCACTCACATGCATACTCACATTCCCACTCACACACACATGCACACTCACACTCACTTACACACACACACTCACTCACACATGCACACTCACACTCACTCACTCACTCACACATACACTCACTTACACACGCACACTCACACACCCGCACGCACTCACATACACTCACACATTCAAACACACGCACACTCACTCACACGCACGCTCACATTCACACTCACACACACTCACATACTCACTCATACACACACAGATACACACTCACAGTTACACTCACTCACTCACACACACACTCAGACACACTCACTCACACTCACTCATACTCACACTCACTCACACACACACTCACTCCCACACACACTCTCACATTGATACTCACACACTCACATACACACGCACACAAGCACACTCACACACACTAACACTCACACACACAGATAAACACACTCACTCACACATACACTCACTCACACATATATTCACACACACACTCACTCGCATTCACACTCACATACACACAGATACACACTCACAGATACACTCACTCACACACACACTCATTCACTCACTCACACACACACTCACTCACACACACACACACTCACTCACTCACTAATACTCACTCACTCACACACACGCACGCTCACTCACTCTCACACACACACTCTCAATCACACACACACACTCACATTCACTCACTCACACACTCACTCACTCACATGCATACTCACATTCACACTCACACACACACGCACACTCACATTCACTTACACACGCACACTCACACTCACTTACACACACACACTCACACTCACACACACACTCACTCACTCACTCACACACACTCACTCACACACACACACTCACTCACTCACTCACTCACTCACACACACACACTCACACACACACACTCACTCACTCACTCACACACACTCACTCCCACACACATTCTCACATTGATACTCACACACTCACATACACACGCACACAAGCACACTCACTCACACATATATTCACACGCACTCACTCGCATTCACACTCACATACACACAGATACACACTCACAGATACACTCATTCACACACACACTCACTCACTCACTCACACACTCACTCACTCACATGCATACGCACATTCACACTCACACACACACGCACACTCACACTCACTTACACACGCACACTCACACTCACTTACACACACACACTCACACTCACACACACACACTCACTCACACACTCTCACACACTCACTCACACATTCACACACATACTCACACACACACTCACTCACACATGCACACTCACACACACTCACTCACTCACACACACTCACTCACATACACTCACTTACACACACACTCACTCACACTCACTCACTCACACACACACACACATACTCACTCACACTCACTCACACACACACTCACTCCCGCACACACTCTCACATTGTTACTCACACACTCACATACACACGCACACAAGCACACTCACACGCACTAACACTCACACACACAGATACACAAACTCACTCACACATACACTCACTCACACATATATTCACACACACACTCACTCGCATTCACACTCACATACACACAGATACACACTCACAGATACAGTCACTCACACACACACTCACACACTCACTCACTCACTCACACACACTCATTCACACACACACACACTCACTCACACTCACTCACAGACACACACTCACTCACACACACTCACTCACACTCACTCACACTCACTCACACACACACTCACTCCCACACACACTCTCACATTGATACTCACACACTCACATACACACCAACACAAGCACACTCACACACACTAACACTCACACACACAGATACACACACTCACTCACACATACACTCACTCACACATATATTCACACACACACTCACTCGCATTCACACTCACACACTCACAGATACACTCACTCACACACACACTCATTCACTCACTCACACACACACTCACTCACACATGCACACTCACACACACTCAGTCACTCACATACACACACTCACTCACACGCTCACTCACTCACATGCCCACTCATATTCACACTCACACACACTCACATGCATACTCACATTCTCACTCACACACACATGCACACTCACACTCACTTACACACACACACTCACTCACACATGCACACTCACACTCACTCACTCACTCACTCACTCACACACTCACTCACACATACACTCACTTACACACACACACTCACACACCCGCACGCACTCACATACACTCACACATTCAAACACACGCGCACTCACTCACTCACACGCACGCTCACATTCACACTCACACACACTCACATACTCACTCATACACACACAGATACACAATCACAGTTACACTCACTCACTCACACACACTCATTCACTCACTCACACACACACTCACTCCCACACACACTCTCACATTGATACTCACACACTCACATACACACGCACACAAGCACACTCACACACACTAACACTCACACACACAGATAAACACACTCACTCACACATACACTCACTCACACATATATTCACACACACACTCACTCGCATTCACACTCACATACACACAGATACACACTCACAGATACACTCACTCACACACACACTCATTCACTCACTCACACACACACTCACTCACACATGCACACTCACACACACTCACTCATTCACTCACACACTCACTCACACATACACTCACTTACACACACACACTCACACACCCGCACGCACTCACATACACTCACACATTCAAACACACGCACACTCACACACACACATACACACACAGATACACACTCACAGTTACACTCGCTCACTCACTCACACACTCACACACACTCACACTCACTCACTCACACACACACACTCAATCACACACACACACTCACATTCACTCACTCACATGTTCACTCACACACTCACTCACTCACATGCATACTCACATTCCCACTCACACACACATGCACACTCACACTCACTTACACACACACACTCACTCACACATGCACACTCACACTCACTCACTCACTCACTCACACATACACTCACTTACACACACACACTCACACACCCGCACGCACTCACATACACTCACACATTCAAACACACGCACACTCACTCACTCACACGCACGCTCACATTCACACTCACACACACTCACATACTCACTCATACACACACAGATACACACTCACAGTTACACACACTCACTCACACACACACACTCAGACACACTCAGACACACTCACTCACACTCACTCACACTCACACTCACTAACACACACACTCACTCCCACACACACTCTCACATTGATACTCACACACTCACATACACACGCACACAAGCACACTCACACACGCTAACACTCACACACACAGATAAACACACTCACTCACACATATATTCACACACACACTCACTCGCATTCACACTCACATACACACAGATACATACTCACAGATACACTCACTCACACACACACTCATTCACTCACTCACACACACACTCACTCACACACACACACACTCACTCACTCACTAATACTCACTCACTCACACACACGCACGCTCACTCACTCTCACACACACACTCTCAATCACACACACACACTCACATTCACTCACTCACACACTCACTCACTCACATGCATACTCACATTCACACTCACACACACACGGACACTCACATTCACTTACACATGCACACTCACACTCACTTACACACACACACTCACACTCACACACACACTCACTCACTCACACTCACTCACTCACTCACTCACTCACTCACACACACTCACACTCACTCACACACACACACACTCACTCACATTCACTCACAGACACACACTCACTCATTCACTCACACACACTCAAACACACTCACTCCCACACACATTCTCACATTGATACTCACACACTCACATACACACGCACACAAGCACACTCACTCACACATATATTCACACGCACTCACTCGCATTCACACTCACATACACACAGATACACACTCACAGATACACTCATTCACACACACACTCATTCACTCACTCACACCCACTCACTCACTCACTCTCACACACTCACTCACACATTCACACACATACTCACACACACACAGCTACACACTCACAGATACACTCACTCACACACACAGATACACACACACTCACTCACTCACTCACACATACACTCACACACACACACTCACACTCACACACACTCACTCACTCACACACGCACACACGCACACACTCACTCACTCACTCACACTCACAAATGCTCGCACTCACACACACGCTCACACACACTCATTCACTCACACATATATTCACACACACTCATTCACTCACTCACACACTCACTCACACATGCACACGCACACACACTCACTCACTCACACACACTCACTCACATACACTCACTTACACACACACTCACTCACTCACTCACTCACTCACTCACACACACACTCACTCCCACACACACTCTCACATTGTTACTCACACACTCACATACACACGCACACAAGCACACTCACACACACTAACACTCACACACACAGATACACACACTCACTCACACATACACTCACTCACACATATATTCACACACACACTCACTCGCATTCACACTCACATACACACAGATACACACTCACAGATACAGTCACTCACACACACACTCATTCACTCACTCACACATACACTCACTTACACACACACACTCACTCACACACACACACTCACTCACACTCACTCACAGACACACACTCACACACACTCACTTACTCATTCACTCACACACTCACTCACACATACACTCACTTACACACACACACTCACACACCCGCACGCACTCACATACACTCACACATTCAAACACACGCACACTCACACACACTCATACACACACAGATACACACTCACAGTTACACTCGCTCACTCACACTCACACACACACTCACTCACACACACTCACACACACTAACACTCACACACACTCACTCACACACACACTCAAACACACACACACACACACACACACGCACGCTCACATTCACACTCACACACACTCACATACTCACTCATACACACACAGATACACACTCACAGTTACACTCACTCACTCACACACACTCACACACCCACTCACACACACTCACTCACTCACTCACACACACACACACTCACACACACACACACACACACACCCACTCACGCTCACTCACTCACATGCATACTCACATTCACACTCACACACACACACACTCTCACACTCACTCACTCACTTACACACACACACACACACACACACACACACACTCACACACACACACACACACACACCCACTCACGCTCACTCACTCACATGCATACTCACATTCACACTCACACACACACACACTCTCACACTCACTCACTCACTTACACACACACACACACACACACACACACTCACACACACACTCACTCCCACACACACTCTCACATTGATACTCACACACTCACATACACACCAACACAAGCACACTCACACACACTAACACTCACACACACAGATACACACACTCACTCACACATACACTCACTCACACATATATTCACACACACACTCACTCGCATTCACACTCACATACACACAGATACACACTCACAGATACACTCACTCACACACACACTCATTCACTCACTCACACACACACTCACTCACACATGCACACTCACACACACTCACTCACTCACTCACACACTCACTCACACATACACTCACTTACACACACACTCACTCACACATACATTCACTTACTCACTCACACACACTCACTCACACACACACTCGCACACACACACACACTCACAAACACTCACACGCACTCACTCACTCACACACACTCACACACACTCACTCCCACACACATTCTCACATTGATACTCACACACTCACATACACACGCACACAAGCACACTCACTCACACATATATTCACACGCACTCACTCGCATTCACACTCACATACACACAGATACACACTCACAGATACACTCATTCACACACACACTCATTCACTCACTCACACACTCACTCACTCACTCTCACACACTCACTCACACATTCACACACATACTCACACACACACAGCTACACACTCACAGATACACTCACTCACACACACAGATACACACACACTCACTCACTCACTCACACATACACTCACACACACACACTCACACTCACACACACTCACTCACTCACACTCGCACACACGCACACACGCACACACTCACTCACTCACTCGCACTCACAAATGCTCGCACTCACACACACGCTCACACACACTCATTCACTCACACATATATTCACACACACTCATTCACTCACTCACACACTCACTCACACATGCACACTCACACACTCACTCACTCACTCACACACACTCACTCACATACACTCACTTACACACACACTCACTCACTCACTCACTCACTCACTCACTCACACACACACTCACTCCCACACACACTCTCACATTGTTACTCACACACTCACATACACACGCACACAAGCACACTCACTCACACATATATTCACACACACACTCACTCGCATTCACACTCACATA
>NC_091979.1:237829301-237831801 GCF_044704955.1 Pristiophorus japonicus | reverse complement strand
CATTCACACTCACACACACACGCACACTCACACTCACTTACACACGCACACTCACACTCACTTACACACACACACTCACACTCACTTACACACACTCACTCACACACACACAGTCACTCACACTCACTCACACTCACACTCACTCACTCACACTCACACTCACTCCCACACACACTCTCACATTGATACTCACACACTCACATACACACGCACACAAGCACACTCACTGACACATATATTCACACACACACTCACTCGCATTCACACTCACATACACACAGATACACACTCACAGATACACTCACTCACACACACACTCATTCACTCACTCACACACACACTCACTCACACATGCACACTCACACTCACTCACTCACTCACTCACACACTCACTCACACATACACTCACTCACACACACACACTCACACACCCGCACACACTCACATACACTCACACATTCAAACACACGCACACTCACACACACTCATACACACACAGATACACACTCACAGTTACACTCGCTCACTCACACTCACACACACACACTCACTCACACACACTCACACACACTAACATTCACTCACACTCACAAACACACACTCACTCACACACACTCACACACTCACACACATACTCACACACACACAGCTACACACTCACAGATACACTCACTCACACACACCCTCACACACACACACACTCACTCACACACACACTTGCACATTGATACTCACACACTCACACACACAGATACACACACACACTCACTCACTCACACATACACTCACACACACACACTCACACTCACTCACACTCGCACACGCACACACTCGCTCACTCGCTCACACTCACAAATGCTCGCTCACACACACAGTCACTCACACTCACACACACGCTCACACACACTCATTCACTCACACATATATTCACACACACACACTCACTCACATTCACACTCATATACACACAGATACACACTCACAGATACACTCACTCACACACACACTCATTCACTCACTCACACACTCACTCACACATGCACACTCACACACTCACTCACTCACACACACTCACTCGCATACACTCACTTACACACACACTCACACACACTCACACATACATTCACTTACTCACTCACACACACTCACTCACACACACACTCGCACACACACACACACTCACAAACACTCAGACACACTCACTCACACACACACACTCACTCACACACACACTCAAACACACACACACACTCACTCACACGCACGATCACATTCACATTCACACACACACACACACATACTCATTCATACACACACAGATATACACTCACAGTTACACTCACTCACACACTCACTCACTCACTCACACACTCACACACACTCACTCACACTCACTCACACTCACTCACACTCACTCACACACACACTCACACACACTCACACTCACTCACACTCACTCACAGACACACACTCACTCACTCACACACACTCACTCTCGATCACTCACACCCACACACACTCTCACATTGATACTCACACACTCACATACACACACACACAAGCACACTCACACACACTAACACTCACACACACAGATACACACACTCACTCACACATACACTCACTCACACATATATTCACACACACACTCACTCGCATTCACACTCACATACACACAGATACACACTCAGAGATACACTCACACACACACACACTCATTCACTCACTCACACACACACTCACACACATGCACACTCACACACACTCACTCACTCACTCACACACTCACTCACACATACACTCACTTACACACACACCCGCACGCACTCACATACACTCACACATTCAAACACATGCACACTCACACACACTCATACACACACAGATATACACTCACAGTTGCACTCACTCACTCACACTCACACACACACTCACTCACACGCTAAACTCACACACTCTATCACTCACATGCATACTCACATGCATACTCACACACACGCACACTCACACTCACTCACTCACTTACACACACATACTCACACTCACACTCACACACACTCACTCACTCACTCACACACACACTCACTCACACACACACACACTCACACTCACACACACATACTCACTCACACTCACTCACACACACACTCACTCCCACACACACTCTCACATTGATACTCACACACTCACATACACACGCACACAAGCACACTCACACACACTAACACTCACACACACAGATACACACACTCACTCACACATACACTCACTCACACATATATTCACACACACACTCACTCGCATTCACACTCACATACACACTCACAGATACAGTCACTCACACACCCACTCATTCACTCACTCACACACACACTCACTCACACATGCACACTCACACACACTCACTCATTCACTCACACACTCACTCACACATACACTCACTCAGACACACACTCACTCACACTCACTCACACACACACTCACTCCCGCACACACTCTC
>NC_091979.1:237779301-237816801 GCF_044704955.1 Pristiophorus japonicus | reverse complement strand
ACACACTCACACTCACACACACACACTCACACACACTAACACTCACACACACAGATACACACACTCACTCACACATACACTCACTCACACATATATTCACACACACACTCACTCGCATTCACACTCACATACACACAGATACACACTCACAGATACAGTCACTCACACACACACTCATTCACTCACTCACACACACACTCACTCACACATGCACACTCACACACACTCACTCACTCACAAACTCACTCACACATACACTCACTTACACACACACCTGCACGCACTCACATACACTCACACATTCAAACACACGCACACTCACACACACTCATACACACACAGATACACACTCAGAGTTACACTCACTCACTCACACTCACACATACACACACTCACTCACATGCTCACTCACACACTCACTCACATGCATACTCACATGCATACTCACACACACACGCACACTCACACTCACTCACTCACTTACACACACATACTCACACTCACACTCACACACACACTCACTCACTCACACACACACTCACTCACAGACACACACTCACTCACTCACACACACACTCACTCCCACACACACTCTCACATTGATACTCACACACTCACATACACACGCACACAAGCACACTCACACACACTAACACTCACACACACAGATACACACACTCACTCACACATACACTCACTCACACATATATTCACACACACACTCACACGCATTCACACTCACTCACACATATATTCACACACACACTCACTCGCATTCACACTCACATACACACAGATACACACTCACAGATACAGTCACTCACACACACACACTCATTCACTCACTCACACACACACTCACTCACACATGCGCACTCACACACACTCACTCACTCACTCACTCACTCACACACTCACTCACACATACACTCACTTACACACACACACTCACACACCCGCACGCACTCACATACACTCACACATTCAAACACACGCACACTCACACACACTCATACACACACAGATACACACTCATAGTTACACCCACTCACTCACACACACACACTCACTCACTCACTCACTCACACTCACTCACTCACACGCATGCTCACATTCACACTCACACACACTCACATACTCACTCATACACACACAGATACACACTCACAGTTACACTCACTCACTCACATACTCACTCACACACACACTCACACTCACCCACTCACTCACACACACTCACTCACTCACTCACACTCACTCACTCACTCACTCACTTACACTCACACTCACTCACACACACACTCACTCCCACACACACTCTCACATTGATACTCACACACTCACATACACACGCACACAAGCACACTCACACACACTAACACTCACACACACAGATACACACACTCACTCACACATACACTCACTCACACATATATTCACACACACACTCACTCGCATTCACATTCACATACACACAGATACACACTCACACATACACTCACGCACACACACTCACACACACTCACTCACTCATACTCGCACACACGCACACACTCACTCACTCACTCACACTCACAAATGCTCGCTCACACACACACTCACTCACACTCACACACACGCTCACACACACTCATTCACTCACACATATATTCACACACACACACTCACTCACTCACATTCACACTCACATACACACAGATACACACTCACAGATACACTCACTCACACACACACTCATTCACTCACTCACACACTCACACACATGCACACTCACACACACTCACTCACTAATACTCACTCACTCACACGTACGCTCACTCACTCTCACACACACACACTCACTCACACACACACACTCACATTCACTCACTCACACGCTCACTCACACACTCACTCACTCACATGCATACTCACATGCATACTCACACACACACGCACACTCACACTCACTCACTCACTTACACACACACACTCACACTCACACTCACACACACACTCATTCACTCACACACACACTCACTCCCACACACACTCTCACATTGATACTCACACACTCACATACACACGCACACAAGCACACTCACACACACTAACACTCACACACACAGATACACACACTCACTCACACATACACTCACTCACACATATATTCACACACACACTCACACACACTCACTCACACACACACTCATACACACACACACTCACACACACTCACTCACTCACACACACTCACTCACACTCACTCACACACTCACTCACTCACTCATACACACACACTCATACACACACACTCATACACACACAGATACACACTCACAGTTACACCCACTCACTCACACACACACTCACTTACACATACATTCACTTACTCACTCACACACACTCACTCACACACACACTCACACACACACACACACTCACACACACACACACTCACACACACACACACTCACATACTCACTCATACACACACAGATATACACTCACAGTTACACTCACTCACTCACACACACTCACTCACACACACACTCACTCACTCACACGCTCACTCACACACTCACTCACATGCATACTCACATGCATACTCACACACAAACTCACACTCACACTCACTCACTTACACACACACACTCACACTCACACTCACACACACTCACACTCACTCACACACACACACTCACTCACACTCACTCACAGACACACACTCACACACACTCACTCACACTCACTCACACACACACTCACTCCCACACACACTCTCACATTGATACTCACACACTCACATACACACGCACACAAGCACACTCACACACACTAACACTCACACACACAGATACACACACTCACTCACACATACACTCACTCACACATATATTCACACACACACTCACTCGCATTCACACTCACTCACACATATATTCACACACACACTCACTCGCATTCACACTCACATACACACAGATACACACTCACAGATACAGTCACTCACACACACACACTCATTCACTCACTCACACACACACTCACTCACACATGCGCACTCACACACACTCACTCACTCACTCACTCACTCACACACTCACTCACACATACACTCACTTACACACACACACTCACACACCCGCACGCACTCACATACACTCACACATTCAAACACACGCACACTCACACACACTCATACACACACAGATACACACTCATAGTTACACCCACTCACTCACACACACACACTCACTCACTCACTCACTCACACTCACTCACTCACACGCACGCTCACATTCACACTCACACACACTCACATACTCACTCATACACACACAGATACACACTCACAGTTACACTCACTCACTCACATACTCACTCACACACACACTCACACTCACCCACTCACTCACACACACTCACTCACTCACTCACACACTCACTCACTCACTCACTTACACTCACACTCACTCACACACACACTCACTCCCACACACACTCTCACATTGATACTCACACACTCACATACACACGCACACAAGCACACTCACACACACTAACACTCACACACACAGATACACACACTCACTCACACATACACTCACTCACACATATATTGACACACACACTCACTCGCATTCACATTCACATACACACAGATACACACTCACAGATACACTCACTCACACACACACTCATTCACTCACACACACTCACACTCACTCACTCACACATATACACACTCACTCACTCACTAATACTCACTCACTCACACACGCACGCTCACTCACTCTCACACACACACACTCACTCACACACACACACTCACATTCACTCACTCACACGCTCACTCACACACTCACTCACTCACATGCATACTCACATTCACACTCACACACGCACGCACACTCACACTCACTCACTCACTTACACACAAACACTCACACTCACACTCACACACACTCACTCACTCACACACACACACACACACACACTCACACTCACTCACACACACTCACACTCACTCACATACACACACTCACTCACACTCACTCACAGACACACTCACTCACACTCACTCACTCACTCACACACACACTCACTCCCACACACACTCTCACGTTGATACTCACACACTCACACATATATTCACACACACTCACTCGCATTCACACTCACATACACACAGATACAAACTCACAGATACACTCACTCACACACACACTCATTCACTCACTCACACACTCACTCACACATGCACACTCACACACACTCACTCACTCACTCACACACTCATTCACACATACACTCACTTACACACACATACTCACACACACTCACATTCAAACACACGCACACTCACACACACTCATACACACACAGATACACACTCACAGTTACACTCACTCACTCACACTCACACACACACACACACACTCACTCACACACACTCACAAACACTCGCTCTCACACTCACACGCATACTCACACACACACAGCTATACACTCACTCACACACACCCTCACACTCACTCACACACTCACTCACACACACACTTGCACATTGATACTCACACACTCACACACACACTCACACACACCGATACACACACATACTCACTCACACATACACTCACGCACACACACTCACACTCACACACACTCACTCACTCATACTAGCACACACGCACACACTCACTCACTCACTCACACTCACAAATGCTCGCTCACACACACACTCACTCACACTCACACACACGCTCACACACACTCATTCACTCACACATATATTCACACACACACACTCACTCACATTCACACTCACATACAAACAGATACACACTCACAGATACACTCACTCACACATGCACACTCACACACACTCACTCACTCACACACACTCACATACACTCAATTACACACATACTCACACACACTTGCACTCACATACAATCACACTCAAACACACACACACTCACACACACTCACTCACACACACACACACTCCTACACACACACTCATCCACACAGATACACACTCACAGTTACACCCACTCACTCACACACACACTCACTTACACATACATTCACTTACTCACTCACACACACTCACACACACACACACTCACACACACACACACTCACACATACTCACACACACTCACTCACTCACACACACTCATCCACACAAACACACAAACACTCACTCACTCACACGCACACTCACATTCACACTCACACACACTCACATACTCACTCATACACACACAGATACACACTCACAGTTACACTCACTCACTCACACACACTTACGCACACACACTCACACACACTCACTCACTCACTCACACACACTCACTCACACACTCTCACACACACACACACACTCACACACACACACACTCACACACACTCACTCACTCACACACTCACACACACACACACACTCACAGTCACTCACACACACACAGATACACACTCACAGATTCACTCACTCACACACACATTCACAAGCACACAGTCACACACAGTCACTCACACACTCACACATACACACTCACCCACTCACACTCACACACATTCACATTCACACACACTCACACAAACACACTCACTCACACACACACACTCACACACACTCACACACATACTCACACATACTCACACACACACACACAGATACACACTCACAGATACACTCACTCACTCACACACACATTCAGACACACACACTCGCCCACACATACACTCACCCACACTTACACTCACACTCACACACACTCTCACATTGATACTCACACACTCACATACACACACACACAAGCACACTTACACACACTCACTCACTCACACACACAGATACACACACACACTCAAACACACACTCAATCACTCACACATACACTCACTCACACACACACACTCACACTCACACACACACACTCATTCACACTCACACTCGCACACACACACACATACACACACTCACTCACACTCACACACACTCACAATTGCTCACTCACACACACTCACTCACTCACACTCACACACATGCTCACACACACTCATTCACTTACACATATACTCACACACACACACATTCGCTCACATTCACACTCACATATACACAGATACACACTCACAGATACACTCACTCACTCACACAAACACTCATTCACTCACTCACACACACACTCACTCACACATGCATACTCAAACACACTCACTCACTCACACACACACACTCACTCACACATACACACTCACACACACTCACACACACACACCTCACTCATTCACACACACATGCACTCACATACACTCACACACTCAAACACACGCGCGCACACACACACACACTCACACACACAGATACACTCACTTCCACACTCACTCACACACATACTCACACACACACACACATTAACACTCACACACCCACACGCACACACACTCATACACACATCCAGCTTCACTCACTCACTCACACTCACACCCGCACACACTCACACATGCACGCTCACATTCACACTTACACTCACACACACACTCACACACATTCACTCACAGATGCACACTCACAGATACACTCACTCACACACACATTCACACACACACATACTCACATATACACTCACTCAAACATACACTCACCCACTCACACACACACACACACACACTCACACACACACACTCACTCACTCACTCACACACACTCGTGCTCACTCACTCACACGCTAAACTCACACACTCTATCACTCACATGCATACTCACATGCATACTCACACACACACGCACACACACATTCACTCACTCACTCACACTCACACTCACACTCACACACAAACTCATTCACTCACACTCACACACACTCACACATGTACGCTCACATTCACACCCACACACTCACACTCACACACACACACACTCACTCACATATACCACTCACAGATACACTCTCACACACACACTCACACACACACACTCACATATACACTCACTCAAACATACACTCACTCACTCACACACACACTCACAATAACACACACACTCACACACTTACTCACACACACTCACATACACACAAATACACACATCCAGCTTCACTCACTCACTCACGCACACTCACTCACAAACACACGCACACACACACACTCACACATACACTCACTCACACTCACATACACACAAATACACACATCCAGCTTCACTCACTCACTCACGCACACTCACTCACAAACACACGCACACACACACACTCACACATACACTCACTCACACACACATTCGCACACACTCACACTCACTTACACACACGCACTCACTCACACACACAAATACACACATCCAGCTTCACTCACTCACACACACTCACTTTTTCACACACACTCACTCACAAACACACACGCGCACTCACTCACGCACACACACTCACTCGCACACACACACACACTCACTCACACTCACACACACACACTCACACAATCACACATACTTACTCACACACACTCACATACACACAGATACACACTCACAGATACACTCACTCACTCACACTCACACACTCACGCACAGATTCACACACACATACACACTCACTCACACACACACACTCACACACACTCACATTCACACACACATACTCATGCACACACACTCACTCACACTCACACACACACAGATACACACTCACAGTTACACTCACTCATACACACTCACTCACACACACACTCAGTCACACACACACTCACTCACACACACACACTTACACTCACACACACTCACTCACACACACACAGATACACTCACTCACTCACACACACTCATTCACACACTCACTCACACATACACTCACTCACACACACACACACTCACTCACAGATACACACTCACAGATACACTCACTCACTGACACACACACTCACACACACACACACTCACCTATACACTCACTCACTTACTCACTCACTCACACACACACACACGCACACACTCATTCACTCACTCATTCACACACACACACTCGCACTCGCACTCGCACTCACACACATTCACTCACTCACACACACTCATACACACACGCACTCACTCACTTATACTCTCAGACTCACCCTCTTACGCACACATACCTAACACACTCACACGTTTACCATCAGCGATCACAGATTGCAGGCTAGCCCCAGAGAGGGAGCTAGGCGAGGACCCCTATTGCCTCGCTAACGGCGCTGCGTTAACTCAGCAAGTTCCGGGGATCGAAGCTGGGAATTTCCCTGCCCAGTAAGGTTACTTACATCAGGCAGCCCGCACACAGCCTGAGGTCGGTAATGGCTGCTATTCTGCGCAGTTTACAAAGTTCCAAAGCAATCCTGGTTTGCGAGGAAGATTTCCTGGTGAAGCAGTTGTGTGTTAATCAGGATTGCGGGTTATTGATAGCGTGAGGTTACTGTTGGCACAGCTCTTTTATCTGCCAGGTCTCCTTCCAACATCTCTGATGAGGATTGCTGCAGATAGTCGATAGCTGTTGGATACCTCTCCTGATAGCAGACAGTACAAGGGGAATATATCTCCTTTGATATGTTTTCATTCAAACATTTTCTTGGAAAATTTTTTGTGAAGGTTGTTGTTATGTATGGTGAAGGAGTCAGACTGAACACTGTGAGCTCAAAGTAAAGTGTGATTATGGGATCCCTTGGGACTCCAGGAGATGAGCTCTCTGGTGGCTGTACGAATAAATGCAGGTTTACATATATAACACTCACTCCCAAAGTCAATAGTGTAACTATTTACAATGAGATTCCATCTGGGGCCCTTCTTGCCCTGGTTGATCGTCTCGCTGTGAAAGTTGGTATTGTTGAATCATTTGTTGGGCCTTCGCTGGGCCGCTGTGCAGCTGGCCTTGCTGGGCTGCCTGGTGTGTTGGGCCCTGCTGGGCTGCTGTGGATGATGAGTTCTGCTTTGTGGTCAACCGTAGCGTCGGTTGCCACTGGTGTGTATGTTGGGGGATCAAAAAAGGTAGAGTCCAAGGTGGGTTGCTCAGTATAGTCCGTGAATCTGAGTTTGATTTGGTCCAAGTGTTTCCGGTGAATGAGTCCATTTGAAAGTTTGACCCGAAACACCCTGCTCCCCTCTTTGGCCACAACAGTGCTGGGAAGCCATAAGAACATAAGAACATAAGAATTAGGAACAGGAGTAGGCCATCTAGCCCTTAGAGCCTGCTCCGCCATTCAACAAGATCATGGCTGATCTGGCCGTGGACTCAGCTCCACTTACCCGCCCGCTCCCCTTAACCTTTAATTCCCTTATTGGTTAAAAATCTATCTATCTGTGATTTGAATACATTCAATTAGCTAGCCTCAACTGCTTCCTTGGGCAGAGAATTCCACAGATTCACAACCCTCTGGGAGAAGAAATTCCTTCTCAACTCGGTTTTAAATTGGCTCCCCCGTATTTTGAGGCTGTGCCCCCTAGTTCTAGTCTCCCCGACCAGTGGAAACAACCTCTCTGCCTCTATCTTGTCTATCCCTTTCATTATTTTAAATGTTTCTATAAGATCACCCCTCATCCTTCTGAACTCCAACGAGTAAAGACCCAGTCTACTCAATCTATCATCATAAGGTAACCCCCTCATTTCCGGAATCAGCCTAGTGAATCATCTCTGTACCCCCTCCAAAGCTAGTATATCCTTCCTTAAGTAAGGTGACCAAAACTGCACGCAGTACTCCAGGTGCGGCCTCACCAATACCCTATACAGTTGCAGCAGGACCTCCCTGCTTTTGTACTCCATCCCTCTCGCAATGAAGGCCAACATTCCATTCGCCTTCCTGATTCCCTGCTGCACCTGCAAACTAACTTTTTGGGATTCATGCACAAGGACCCCCAGGTCCCTCTGCACTGCAGCATGTTGTAATTTCTCCCCATTCAAATAATATTCCCTTTTACTGTTTTTTTTCCCAAGGTGGATGACCTCACATTTGGGACCTTGTCCATAATTTAATACAAATACAGGATCATTGATTTCAATCTCGTGTGACACATTTGCGCTATCATGGTATGCACTTTGTTGAAGCTGCCTGCTCTCTACCTGTTCATGTAGATCAGGGTGAACTAACGAGAGCCTTGTCTTAAGTGCTCTTTTCATGTGCAGTTCAGCAGGTGGGGTCCCAGTGAGTGAGTGGGGTCTTGTGCGGTAGCTCAGCAGGACTCGGGATAGGCGAGTCTGCAGTGAGCCTTCAGTTACCCTCTTCAAACCTTGCTTGATGGTTTGCACTGCTCTCTCTGCCTGACCATTGGACGATGGTTTAAACGGGGCAGGTGTGACATATTTGATCCCGTTACGGGTCATGAATTCTTTAAACTCAGCACTGGTAAAACATGGCCCGTTGTCGCTCACCAGGACATCGGGTAGGCCGTGTGTGGCAAACATGGCCCGCAGGCTTTCAGTAGTGGCAGCGAACGTGCTAGCCGACATTATCTCACATTCAATCCACTTGGAGTACGCGTCTACAACCACAAGGAACATGTTACCCAAGAACGGGCCTGCTTAGTCGACATGTACCCTAGACCACGGTTTGGAGGGCCAAGACCATAAACTTACCGGCGCCTCCCTGGGTACATTGCTTAACTGCGAGCATGTGTTACATCTGTGCACGCAGGACTCTAAGTCCGCATCGATACCGGGCCACTACACGTGGGATCTGGCTATCGCTTTCATCATTACGATGCCTGGGTGGGTACTGTGGAGGTCATTGATGAAGGTGTCTCTGCCCTTCTTGGGGACCACTACTCAATTGCCCCACAGAAGTCAGTCTGCCTGTACAGACATTTCATCTTTGCGCCACTGGAACCGCTTTATCTCTTCCTGCATTTCCACTGGGACACTGGGCTAGCTCCCATGAAGCACACAGCTTTTGACTAGAGATAATAAGGGGTCCTGGCTTGTCCAGGTTTTGATCTGCTGGGCTGCACCATTTCCTCGCCCGTGGTGGGCAATGGCAGCCTACTGAGAGCATCGGTGCAGTTTTCTTTGCCTGGCCTGTGGCGGATGGCATAGTTGTATACGGACAACGTGAGCGCCCATCTCTGGATGAGGGCCGATGTGTTGGTATTTATCCCTTTACTCTCGAAGAACAGGGATATAAGTGGCTTATGGTCAGTTTCCAATTCGAATTTTAGCCCAAACAGGTATTGATGCATTTTCATTACCCCATAGACACACGCTAACGCTTCTTTCTCAATCATGCTGTAGGCTCTCTCAGCCTTAGACAGACCCCTGGATGCATAAGCAACCGGTTGCAGTTTCCCAAAATCATTAGCTTGTTGCAATACACACTCGACGTCTCATGCTCGTACCAAACGCTTACACGGATCATACAACACAAGCAATTTGTTTGAGCATAACAATTTTCTCGCTTTTACAAAGGCATTTTCTTGGCTTTTGCACCAAACCCATTCGTCCCCTTTTCGTAGTAAGACATGTAGTGGTTCTAACAATGTGCTGAGACCTGGTAAGAAGTTACCAAAGTAGTTCAAGAGTCCCAGAAACAACCGCAGCTCCGTCACGTTCTAAGGTCTCGGTGCGTTCTTGATTGCCTCCATCTTCATGTTGGTGGGCTGATGCCGTCCGCCGCAATCCTCCTTCTCAGGCACCAAGAAAACGCACTTCGAGCGTTTTAACCTGAGCCTCACGTGGTTGAGTTGACTAAGAACCTCCTCCAGTTTCTGCAGATGCTCGACTGTGTTCCGACCTGTGACCAAGATGTCGTCCTGGAAGACCACGGTGTGCGGGACCGACATCAGTAAGCTTTCCATGTTTCTCTGGAATATCGCCGTCACCGATCGTATTCCAAATGGGCATCTGTTATAAACAAAAAGACCTTTGTGCATGTTGATGCAGGTGAGGGCCTTCGATGATTCCTCCAGTTTCTGCGTCATGTAGGCTGAAGTCAGATCCGGCTTCGTAAACATCTTTCCTCCCGCCAGCATTGCAAAGAGGTCGTCAGCCTTTGGTAGTGGGTATTGGTTCTGCAGGGAGAAACGATTGATAGTTACTTTGTAATCGCCACAGATTCTGACAGTGCCGTCTCCCTTGAGGACTGGGACAATAGGACTGGCCCACTCGTTGAATTCGATCGGGGAAATGATGCCCTCTCTTTGCAGCCGGTCTAGCTCGATCTCTACCCTTTCTCTCATCATGTACGGTACTGCTCTCGCCTTGTGATGGATGGGTAGTGCCCCCGGAATTAGGTGGATCTGCACTTTTGCTCCTTGGAATTTCCCGATGCCTGGCTTGAACAGCGAAGGAAATTTGAATAAGACCTGGGCACATGAAGTGTCGTCAGCGGGCGATAGCGCTCGGACGTTGTCCCAGTTCCAACGTATCTTTCCCAGCCAGCTCCTGCCGAGCAGCATGGGACCATCGTCCGGTACCACCCAGAGTGGTAGCTTGTGCATCGCTCCATCGTAGAAGACCTTTACGGTAGCACTGCCGATTATAAGAATCGGTTCTTTCCTGTAAGTTCTTAGTTTTGTGCGAACTGGAGTTAAGACTGGCCTTGAGGCCTTGTTGCACCACAACCTTTAGAAAAGCTTTTTGCCCATGTTGGTCTGGCTCACGTCTGTGTCCAGCTCCATTGACACCGGGAGTCCATTTAGTTCAGCATTTAGCATTATCGGGGGACAATTCGTGGTGAATGTGTGCACCCCATGTACCTCTGCCTCATCGATCTGAGGCTCCAGTTCGTTGTTATCCTCTGTGGATCTGTCCTCCTCTGCAACATGGTGGTTTGCAGGTTTAACAGGCTTTGCAGCTCGCCTGCACACTCGTTGGAGGTGTCCCATTGTTCCACAGCCCTTGCAAATGGACTCTTTAAATCAGCATGAATGGAAACGATGATCACCCCCGCAGCGCCAACAAAGTGTTAATGGCCTTGCATTCATCACCCTTCATGGTGGTCTCTGAGATATCTGCGGACGTGTAGCTGCAGGTATGTGTGACCTGCCCTGTACGTTACGATTCGAAAACAACATCACTTTGTTCACAGTACTTGTAGCAACATTTATGTGCTGAGAGATTTGCTTCGTATTGTCACTGATGGCAATGAACACCTGGGCTATCGTTATGGCCTTACTCAAGGTTGGGGTTCTACAGTCAAAAGTTTGTGAAGTGTGGCCAATGCCAAGTACAAAAAAGTCTCTGAGCATGTGCTCCAAATGTCCTTCAAATTCGCAATGCCCTGCAAGGTGTCTTAGCTCGGCGACATAACTCACCACTTCCTGGTCTTCTGACCTTTTGTAGGTGTAGAACCGGTACCTCGCCATCAGAACGCTTTCCTTCGGGTTCAAATGCTCTCCCACCATTGTGCACAAATCATTGTATGATTTCTCTGTGGGTTTCGCTGGAGTGAGCAGATTCTTCATGAGGTCATACATTGGTGCCCCACAGACGGTGAGGAGGATCATCCTTCGTTTGGCAGCGCTCTCTTCCCCATCTAGCTCATTGGCCATGAATTATTGGTCGAGTCGCTCCACAAAAGTTTCCCAATCATCTCCCTCTGAGAATTTCTCCAGGATGCCCACTGTTCTCTGTATCTTTGGGTTCGCTATCTCTATCTCGATGCCAGCTGTTGTGTATGGAGAAAGAGTCAGACTGAACATTGTGAGCTCAAAGTAAAGTGTGACCTTAGTCTTTTATTGTACATCTCCAGAGTGCCTCTCCAACCTGTGATGCCTCCTTAAATACCTGTACTCCCAAGGGATTATGGGGTCCAGGGGATGAGCCCTCTGGTGGATGTACAGAGTAAATACAAGTTTACATCTATAACAGTTGTTAATACTGGGGAATGGAATATTTTCCATTTTGTCGACCTATTGTCTGGCCAAACCCTGAGAGCACTTGTTGATGCAATGTTAAACTCCCTGTACAATATCTTACCCAGTCGACCC
The DNA here is from genome assembly GCF_044704955.1 of Pristiophorus japonicus. NCBI lineage: Eukaryota > Metazoa > Chordata > Chondrichthyes > Pristiophoridae > Pristiophorus > Pristiophorus japonicus. The sequence continues at coordinate 237,802,874 of NC_091979.1, read as the reverse complement.
CATCGTGTGTCAGCTGTGGCTCAATGGGCAGCACCCTCGCCTCTGAGTCAGAAGGTTTGAGTTCAAGTCCTATTTCAGAGGCTCGAGCACAAAAATCTAGGCTGTCACTCCCAGTGCAGTGCTAAGGGAGTGCTGCACTGTCGGAGGTGCCGTCCTTCTGCTGAGATGTTAAACCGAGGCCCAATCTGCTCTCTCAGGTAGACATAAAGGATCCCATGGCACTATTTGAAGTAGAGTAGCTGTCCTGGCTAATATTTATCCATCAATTAAAATCAGGAACAGACAGATAATCTGGTCATTTATCGCATTGCTGTTTGTGGGAGGTGGCTGTGTGCAAATTGGTTGTTGCTTTTCCTACATTCAAAGAAAGACTTGCATTTATATTGTGCCTCAGGTCGCCCCAAAAATAGTGCCGTGGGATCTTTTACGTCCGCCTGAGAGGGCAGACGGGGCCTCAGTTTAACGTCTCATCCGAAAGACGGCACCTCCGACAGTGCAGCACTCCCTCAGCACTGCACTGGAGTGTCAGCCTAGATTTATGTGCTCAAATCTCTGGAGTGGGGCTTCTGACTCAGAGGCGAGAGTGCTGCCCACTGAGCCACAGTTAACAACAGTGACTACAATTTAAAAGTACTTTGGTGGCTCTAGTGGGCTTTGGGGCATCCTAAAGTCTAAGGGCTAGACTTTCACCTCCATTTTCGGCAGTTTTCTTGGCGGTACAGCTGTCTTTTGACGAAAAACTGCCCAGCAAAAGTTTCCTCTTTATTTTTGAAAGAGTCCCACCGGGGAGCACACCGCCCACGTGCATCGCCAAGAAAACCGCTAGGATCGACGTTTGGCCTCAACGGGGACCCGTACACATCGCCGAGGGAACCGCCCACAAAAAGCTACCTGAAACAGCGTGCTCGGTGAGTACCCTGCAAAGAAAGGTAAGTTAAAGGTTTTTTATCATTATTTTAAAAATTCCAAAACAGCGATTACATTAAAAAGTGTCTTGAGAATATTTTATAGCTGTTTATTTTTTGTTTAAGTGAAACATTTTTTTTTTCAGTTTTCCGCCCAACTGCAGCCTCGGACTAAATTTGTTTTTTACATTTTAAGAAGCGCCTGTTCTCGCTACTTTTGGCTCTTAACTGCCCAGAAACTGCCGAGTATCTTGGTGTAAGAATCACTCTCTCGCCGGGCGGTTTTAATGACCAAATTAGTGGAAACTTTCTCCGGCGTTAACTGATGAAGCTTAGCGGTATTTTGTGGGTGGCAATCGTGCGGTGAGGGCCTTGGGGAAAGTCTACCCCACGTCATATCATCATAGGCAGTTCCACGGAATCGAGGAAGACTTGCTTCCACTCTTAAAAATGAGTCCTTAGGTGACTGAACAGTCCAATACGAGAACCGCAGTCCCTGTCACAGGTGGGACAGATAGTCGTTGAGGAAAGGGGTGGGTGGGGAGTCTGGTTTGCCGCACGCTCTTTCCGCTGCCTGCGCTTGATTTCTGCATGCTCTCGGCGATGAGACTCGAGGTGCTCAGCGCCCTCCCGGATGCACTTCCTCCACTTAGGGCGGTCTTGGGCCAGGGATTCATAGGTGCCAGTGGGGATGTTGCACTTTATCAGGGTGGATTTGAGGGTGTCCTTGTAACGTTTCCTCTGCCCGCCTTTGGCTCGTTTACCGTGAGGGAGTTCCGAGTAGAGCGCTTGCTTTGGGAGTCCCATAGAGTTGGCTGGCCTACAGTACACCTGCATAACTTCAAAAGCAAAAAACTGCGGAGGCTGGAAATCTGAACTAAAAACAGAAAATGCTGGAAACACTCAGCAGGCCGGGCAGCATCTGTGGAGAGAGAAACAGAGTTAACGTTTCAGGTCAGTGACCCTTCGTCAGAACTGGGGTAGAGATGTAACAGGTTGTAAGGAAGTGCAGAGGCAGGGAAAGGGAAGGGAAGGACATAACATCCTCCCTGTCCTGCATCTACCCAGTCAAGCCTGTAAGAGGTTTATATGTTTCAATGAGGGCATGTTCTAACAAGGAGCGTCTTGAAGGAGGAAAGAGAGGTAGAGAGGCGGAGAGGTTTAGGCAGGGAGTTCCAGAGCTTAGGACCCAGGCAACAGAAGGCACGGCCCACAATGGTTGAGCGATTATAATCAGGGATGCTGAAGAGGGCAGAATTAGAGGAGCGCAGATATCTCGGGGGCTGGAGGAAATTACAGAGATAGGGAGGGGCGAGGGTTTTGTAAACACGGATGAGAATTTGAAATCGGGGCGTTACTTAACCAGAATGTCAGCAGTGTAGGTCAGCGAGCACAGGGGTGATGGGTGAGCGGAACTTGATGCGAGTTAGGACAGCTGAGTTTTGGATCACCTCTAGATTAAGTAGGGTAGAGTATGGAAGGCCAGCCAGGAGTGCATTGGAATAGTCACGTCTAGAGGTAATAAATGCATGGATGAGGGTTTCAGCAGCGGATGAGCTGAGGCAAGGGCGGAGACAGTCGATGTTACAGAGGTGGAAATAGGCGGCCTTAGTTATGCTGAGGATACGTGGTCAAAAGCTAAGTTCAGGGTCAAGTATGACACCAAGGTTGCGAACAGTCTGGTTCAGCCTCAGACAGGAGTTGGGGAGAGGGATGGAGTCGGTGGCTAGGGAATGAAGTTTTGTGGCGGGGATCGAAAACAATGGTCTTCCCAATATTCAATTGGAAAAAATTAATGCTCATCCAGAACTGGATGTCGGACAAGCAGTCTGACAATGTAAGATGATGGGGCCCTGGGCAGGGGCGAGGGAGGCGGTGAATAGGCAGGTGGCCCAAGATGGTCGCTCATTAGGCATGAGGGATGGGCATTAAATCAGAGGCCTTCAAAATCTTCAAAGGGCCCTCTTCCCAAAGAGCTGTAATCCACTGGGAGGTTCCTCTGCTCCCCGTGATCTCGGGGCCCAGTCGGAGGTGTGATCGGTGGGTGGCAGCAGCCTGAATGGAATAGCTCTATGCCTGAGGCCCCCCATTCAAGGGCACAGTGCCTGCGCAAGGCCACAGAGACAAAGAGCAATAAAAGGGGACTTTGGCTGGACAAAGGGACCATTTGTACTGAGAAGGCACATCGAAGGGCTCAAAGATCTTAATCCTGATGTTTCATTGGAATTACTCGATCGGACAAAAGAACTCATGAAAAGGGTCCTTTGTGCAGATGGTTGAGTGAGAGTGAAAGACTACAGTTTAGGAATACGTGAACCTCCAGAGAGCTGCTGTGTGTGTGAGCATGTGTATGTGTATGTGTGAGTGTGTGTGTGTGTGTGTGTGTGTGTATGTGTGTGTGTGTGTGTGTGTGTGTATGTGTGTGTATGCGTGTGTGTGTGAGTGTGTGTATGTGTATGTGTGTGTGTGTGTATGTGTGTGTGTATGTGTGTGTGTGTGTGTGTGTGTGTGTGTGTATGTATGTGTGTATGTGTGTGTGTGTGTATGTGTGTGTGTGAGTGTGTGTGTGTGTGAGTGTGTGTGAGTGTGTGTGTGTGTGAGTGTGTGTGTGTGTGAGTGTGTGTGTGTGTGAGTGTGTGTGTGAATGTGTGAGTGTGTGTGTGTGTGTGTGTGTGTGTATGTGTGTGTGAGTCAGTGTGTGTGTGTGTGTGTATGTGTGAGTGAGTGTGTGTGTGTGTGAGTCAGTGTGTGAATGTGAGTGTGTGTGTGTATGTGTGAGTGAGTGTGTGTGTGTGTGAGTGTGTGTGTGAGTGTGAGTCAGTGTGTGAATGGGAGCGTGTGTGTGTGTGTGTTTGTGTGTGAGTGTGTGTGTGAGTGTGAGTCAGTGTGTGAATGTGAGTGTGTGTGTGTGTGAGTGTGTGTATGAGTGTGAGTCAGTGTGTGAATGTGAGTGTGTGTGTGTGTGTGAGTGTGTGTGTATGTGAGCGTGTGTATGTGAGCGTGAGTCAGTGTGTGTGTGAGTATTTGTGTGTGAATGTGAGTGTGTGAATGTGAGTGTGTGTGTGAGTATGAGTCAGTGTGTGAATGTGAGTGTGTGTGTGTGAGTGTGTGTGTATGTGAACGTGAGTCAGTGTGTGTGTATAAGTATTTGTGTGTGAATGTGAGTGTGTGAGTGTTTGTGTGTGTGAGCGTGAGTCAGTGTGTGTGTGTAAGTATTTGTGTGTGAATGTGAGTGTGTGAGTGTGTGTATGTGTGTGTGTGTGTGAGTGAGTGCGAGTGTGTGAATGCGAGTGTGAGTGTGAATGTAAGTGTGTGTGTGTGTGAGATTGAGTGTGAGTGTGTGAATGCGAGTGTGTGAGTGTTTATGAGGCCGCATTCATTTCCCATCCCATTTGTGTTTCAGCCGTGGCTCAGTGGACAGCACTTCGAGTCCGAAGGTTGTGGGTTCAAGCCCCACTCCTGGAACTTGAGCACAACAATCTAGCCTGACACTCCAGTGCAATGCTGAGGGAGTGCTGCAATGTTGGAGGTGCCGCCTTTCGAATGAGAAGTTAAACCGAGCCCCCATCTGCCCTCTCAGGTGGACGTAAAAGATCCCACGGCACTATTTCGAAGAAGGGCAGTGAAGTTTCCCCAGTGTCCTGGCCAATATTTATCCCTCAACAAACCTCAGTAAAACAGATTGGTCATTACCTCATTGCTGTTCATGGGAGCTTGCTGTGTGCAAATTGGCTGCCATGTTTGCTATATTACAGGCACTAATAGGTAGCTCAAACTTGATGGACAAGGTTACTAAATCTGTCCTTTTGGTAAGTAAATGCATTGCAGGGAGTTTGTATATTTAAGAATTTATGCTTTTAGTTGTCATTTTAGTGTATACACCATTTTGTGTAATAAATTACTTTTTGTAGTTTTTTTCACTTTTCGTTTTGATGTTTGATATCCTGTAAAGTGCTTTGTGGGTGGGGGGGGAGGGTTGTGAAAGGAGCTATGGAAATGCAAGTTTTTCTTTTTTATTCAGTGCCAAAATCTTTGAATCAAAGCCAGATGATTAGTAAGCCTGGCTGGGTTGACCATTTCCTGATTGACCACTTTTGCCAGCAGCTTGACAGTGGGACATGTGCTCTTTTGTCCCTTTCCGACCTCAGACAAGAAAGACTTGCATTCCTGTAGTACCTTTCACAACCACCGGACATCTCAAAGCGCTTTACAGCCACTGAAGTACCTTTGAAGTGTAGTCACTGGTGCAATGCGGCAGCCAATTTGCGCACATCAAGCTCCCACAAACAGCAATGCGACGATGACCAGATAATCTGTCTATTTGTTATGTTGATTGAGGGATAAATATTTGCCTCTTCTTCGAAATAGTGCCATGGAATGTTTTACGTCCACCTGAGAGAGCAGACGGGGCCTTGGTTTAATGTCTCATCTGAAAGACGGCACCTCTGACAGTGCAGCACTCCCTCAGCACTGCACTGGGATTGTCAGCCTAGATTTATGTGCTCAAAGCTCTGGAGTGGGACTTGAACCCACAACTTTCTGACTCAGAGGTGAGAGTGCTTCCTACTGAGCCAGTATATTGGCCATGACCAGAATTCGGATGTGAGTGAGCTCGACTTCACGTAGCTAGAAATTAGGCCGAGGAACCCGATTCGAAAGGCAATTGCTGAAGGAAGTGTTGACCCCGGGAAATGAGCGGGTATACTTACCAGGAACGCTCTAAAAGGCAGGGGCTCTTTTCTCTAGAAAAGAGAAAACTGAGGGCTGACCTCTGATAGAGGGCTTTAAGATTATGAAAGAAGTAGAGAAGATGTTTCCATCTATGCCCAACGATAGAGACCATCAATATAAGACAGTCACTAATAAATCCAATGGGAAATTCAGGAGAAACCTCTTTACCCAGAGAATGATGAGAATGTGGAACTCACTATCACAGGGAGTGGTTGAGGTGAATAACACAGATGTATTTAAGGGGAGACTGGATAAACATATGAGGGAGAAGGGAATAGCGGGTTATAATGGTAAATGCTGCAGGGAATAGAATACGGCCAGGGTGATCGCCTGGACTAGTTTTGATCGCCTGGATGGGTCGGAGAAGAATTTTCCCAGATTTTTTTCCCCGAAATTGGCCTGGCTTTTTATCTGTTTTTTTTCCTCTTCCAGGAGATCACATGGCTCCGGTTGGGGTGGAGTGTAGAATGTTTCGGTGTAAGGGGTGTCACAGTTGTGTGGGGCGGACTGGTTAGGCTGGGTGCTCTTTACCTTTCTATCATTGTACATTGTTCATAGGTTTATATGTAACCTTCAGAGCTGCTGACTGAGGGCCGTGTGGCTTTTTGTCGGCCGGCGCGGACACGAAGGGCCGAAATGACCTCCTTCTGCGCTGTAAATTTTCTGTGTTATGTTGATGGGATGAGATGAAGAGGGGTGGGAGGAGGCTGGTGTGGAGCATAAACACCAGCACGGACCCATTGGGCCGAATGGCCTGTTTCTGTGCCGTGAATACAATGTAATTCTTCGTAAGTTGAGTTGTTGCACTGTCAGCTACAGGTGCCTATTATCAATGCTCGGATGGTCTACAGATGTTGGTGCCATTATACTGTTAGCAATAAATTGAATTTGAACTCTGGAGCCAAGCATTGTAAAACAAAACACCTCCCTTTGAATCCTGAAAACCCAGTGGAACAGGAATCTGTAAAGCAACTCTTCGTCTATTCTGTGTCAACAAAGTGATTTCTTTCCCCGAGCTGTACAGAGCCTTGGTCACACTGTATCTGGAATATCGCATTCAGTTTTAGGCACTGCACCTCAGGAAGGATACACTGAGCTAGGAGAGGGTGCAGCACTGATTCACCAAAATAACACTAGGACTCACAGGGTTGGACTATGTTGACAACTTGGTTTTTTGGAGTTTAGAAGGGTAAGGGGCGATCTAATCAAGGAGTTAAAAATGCTCAGCATCATAGGCAGTCCCTCGAAATCGAGGAAGACTTGCTTCCACTTTAAAAGTGAGTTCTCAGGTGACTGTACAGTCCAATACAGGAATCACACTCTCTGTCACAGGTGGGAAAGATAGTCGTTGAGGGTAAGGGAGGGTGGGACTGGTTTGCCGCATGCTCTTTCCGCTGCCTGCGCTTGATTTCTGTATGCTCTCGGCGATGAGAGTCGAGGTGCTCAGCGCCCTCCCGGATGCACTTCCTCCACTTTGGGTGGTCTTGGGCCAGGGACTGTTGTTGCACTATCAGGGAGGCTTTGAGGGTGCCCTTAAAACATTTCCTGTGCCTACCTGGGGCTCACTTGCAATGTAGGAGTTCCAAATAGAGCGATAGTAGAGTAGAGTAAAATGATGAAGGGGGCCCGATTGTCCCGTGGCCCAACTGGTAGCTTTTCCTGGCCCGGGTCAGTTAACGCCCAGTGTGGAAGTCATGCCCCCCGCTGTCTCGGCCACTCCGACTCGCTTTCGGGCACGCTTCCAGGGGTCGGCCGCGTGGCGCTGAGGTCAGGCATCACACCGAACAGGTCAGCGCTACACGGGCTGCTCCACGCTCATGGTCACCAAGCTCATGGTCTACAGGGCTGTAGTAATACCCACCCTCCTGTATGGCTCAGAGACATGGACCATGTACAGTAGACACCTCAAGTCGCTGGAGAAATATCACCAACGATGTCTCCGCAAGATCCTACAAATCCCCTGGGAGGCCAGACGCACCAACATTAGCCTCCTCGACCAGGCCAACATCCCCAGCATTGAATCACTGACCTCACTTGATCAGCTCCGCTGGACAGGCCACATTGTTTGCATACCAGACACGAGATTCCCAAAGCAAGCGCTCTATTTGGAACTCCTTCACGGCAAATGAGCCAAAGGTGGGCAGAGGAAACATTACAAGGACATCCTTGATTTCCAGATCTTTTTTAAACTCTGTTCCTCTCTCTCTGCAAATGCTGCTTGGCCTTCAATAGTTTCTGTTTTAATTTTAGAACATCCCCATTGTAAGCTTTTCCCGTCATTTGAAGCAACAACAACAACTCCTCCAGTCTACAGGACTACCACACCGTTCCCCCCCCCATCCACACCTGCCCCATCACCCCCCATCCCCCACCTCATCCCCCCCACCCCGCCCCCACCCCCCCTACCCCCCTTCACTCCCATTCACCCCGCCCCCACCCTTCCCGCCCCATCATCCCCCATCCCCCGCCCCATCCCCCCTGCCCCATCCCCCCCGCCTCCATCCACTGCCGTAACCACAGCCTTGCCCTATCAGACTGCGAATCAGCCTTGAGATTCTTCCATTACATCACACTTTTCTCCCAAGGGAAAGAGAGTGAAGAAATAACATAAGAAATAGGAGCAGGATTAGACCATTCGGCCCCTCGAGCCTGCTCCGCCATTCAGTGAGATCCTGGCTGATCCGAAGGGAACAGGAGTTGCATCCCTTTGAATTTACTTTTGGTCAGTTGTTACTATTTTGTCTTTACAACTATTTTACTTGAACAAGTTTCAACTATTAAAGGCAAGTGGAGAATTGGCTCTTTGCCCTTGTCCCTTTGACCAGTATATTGGATTCAGATGTAAGCTGCATTTAGAGGATTTGAGAGTATAAACAAGTTAACTTGTTTTGGTGGTGCTGAGAGACAAATGTTGGCCCGCACATCAGAAGCACTCGCCCCCACTCTCTTTCCAGTAATGCCTTGGGGCTATTTTCCATCCCTCTGAACAGGCAAACGGGGCCTTAATGTTACGTCGCAGCTAAAAGGCATTGCATCTGGCAAGGCAGCACACCCTCAGCATGGCATTGAAGTTTCAGCATAGATTATAGGCGCTCTTCCCACAGTGGGGTATGAAGCTGGGTCCTTCTGCACCAGGCAAGAATAAAAGAAAAAGAAAATATTGCATTCATATGGCGCCTTTCCTGTCCATCAGATGTCGCAAAGCGCTTTACAGCCAATGAAGTACTTTTGAAGTGTAGTCACTGTCGTAATGTAGGAAACACGGCAGCCAACTTGCGCACAGCAAGCTCCCACGAACAGCAATGTGATAATGTCCCAGATAATCTGTTTTTTAGTGATTTTGATTGAGGGATAAATATTGGCCTGCAGGACACAACTCCCCTGCTCTTTGAAATAGTGCATTAGGATCTTTTAAATCCACCTGAGAGGGCAGGCAGGGCCTTGGTTTAACGTCTCATCTGAAAGACGGCACCTTGAACAGTGTGGCGCTCCCTCTGCACTGCACTGGAGAGTCAGCCTGGATTTTTGTGCTCAAGTCCCTGGGGTGGAACTTGAACTCACAACCTTCTGAGCCAGAGGCGAGGGTGCTACAGGCCGACACTGTAAAACAGAAGATAAGGCAGATCAAAAATGGGACTGTCCAATTGAAGGCAGGTTTAAATGGCAGATTGTTGGAGGGAGTGAATGTTGAAGATGCGGAGTTCCACCGTTTTGAGGTGGCGGAGTTGGATTAGAAGATGATGTGAGAGAGTTCTCACCTTCGACAGTGTGATAGAGCCCCACCTGGTGGACTGCTGCTCTGCCCAGTGGACTACCGATGTACTGCAACTACTGGATGTAAATAATAAAGGATCATGTGGCAAGGTCACACGATGACAGTTTCTGCAAGAGCCAGCTTGTGCACTGTGTGCTTCTCGGCGATGTAGTCAGAATATATGACGTGGGACAACATACCCAAACACCGAAGGAACATAAAAAAGATGCAAAAATAACAGAACCCCGCAATTTGGTTGGGGTTGAACAGTGTTTGACTCGCAGACAAATGATGAAGAGTAGGAAAAGTGGCATGGCAGGGCGACGGGAGAGATTGCTCATTGAGCGGCTTTTAACTGGAGCAGCTTGGCAGAAGCCTTGCAGTTTGATCGGACTGGGGAACCGTTCAACAATCCCATCCTTAGCCTCTGAAAGCCAAAGAAACTTCCACTGGGAGCCAGAACTGGCTCGGAGAGGTCTGACTGGGAAGATGATTTTCATTTTTTGCAGGCCAAAAGTTGACTATAATGAGGTGGAAATTGACAAATGTATATTAAGAATAAACTGTGGAATGTTCGGCATAAAATTGAAATATTTTGGTACGGAATATTTACCAGGAGGTCATTCTGGCAGCTCTACTAATTGTCTACAGCCTGACAGTTCTTAATGTTTATAACCCAAATTTCCCCTCCCAACTCTCCATTGCCCACATCTCTGGCCAACTAAGTATTGCTCACTCTTTTAAACCACAACAGTAACTTGCATTCACACGGTGCCCTTTAACACAGGAAAACGTTCCAAGGCGCTTTGCAGGAGTGATTATCAAGCAGGATTTGGACACCGAGCCACATGAGATCATGGCCCTAAAATCCCGACCTCCCTGGGTGTGTACGGAGTGTGTACGGAGTGTGTACGGACCCGGGAAGGCATCGCAAAAGCCAGTTTTCAGCGTACAATGTGCATGCGCTGAAAAGCGGCTTTTCCGATCTGTCAAGCTGGAGCCTGACAGATCCTCCATTATCTCAGGAGCAAGGACACTTGCAAGGGCAAGATTGTGGGATTTACCCACATCTTGCCCAGCAAATGTCCTCAAAATTCTTGCACCTGATAAAAGCAGGAGCACAGCTTATTTTTACAGGCATAAGAGTTTTAAAACATACAAAAATATAATAACATTAAATTAAAAAAACACATTTTATTGTGTAAAAACCCTGCCCACTAAGGTAAGTTTATTTTTAACCCTAATTACAAAACTTTAAAAAAAAATCAAGAAAATGTTTTTTTCCTAAGACATCATTAACTTTAATTATGCAAGGTGTGTTTTTTATTTTTATTATGGTGTTTAGTGTGTTTGTTTTTTTTCCCTCATTAATAGCACTGAGAACTGGTAGATACGGAGTTCCCGTTGCTATTAATGAGAATGCTGTGGAATACTGTACCTGATTGGCTGAGCAGTCACACGTGACTGCACCTTCTGCGTGGGAACCTGGAAGACGGGAGCGCGGGAAGAGAAGGCCTCCCCATCGGAATCCCACGCTCCTCCCGGACCACCAGGTAAATTCATAGAAATGTTTCAAGTTGAAGGCCTCCGACCGCAATTTTTGGGCCATTAGGAAACGTTGCCGAAAGCTTGGTCAAAGAGATGGGGTTTTAAGGAGCATCTTAAAGGAGAGGAGAGAGAGGTGGAGAGGGTTAGGGAGGGAATTCCAGAGCTTGGGGCCCAGGCAGCTGAAGGCACGGCCACCGATGGTGGAGCGATTAAAATCGGGGATGCTCAAGAGGCCAGAATTAGAGGAGCGCAGACATCTCGGGTTATTGTGGGGCTGGAGGAGATTACAGAGATAGGGACGGGCGAGGGCCATGGAGGGATTTGTAAACAAGGATGAGAATTTTAAAGGATGCATCTATTTGTACTCTCTGATTGGCTCTCTAGACCTATTGCTGATTGGTCCCCTGGGGGGATAAGCTCCACCTTGAAGTTCCTCTGGAATGTGTAACTGGAACCGCCCAGCCCAAGTTCTGACTGACTTTCCAATTTGTAATTCGATCCATTTTGACTTCAGAAGCCACAGAGGATAGAGCTCCCCAAAAGCCACCAAGTTCCAGCCAAAGTCCCTTACCCCAGCATAAGTGCATCCCTCCGTCAGCTGAAGACCCTTACCCCAGCGCAAGACCTTATCCCCCCCGCCCCATAGATGGGGCATTGTGTGCGGATTGTTAATATGTTTATTGGGTATGAAGTGAATAGTGACAGTGTCGTGACTTCTGGATTTCACCCACCCCAATGATGTCCCTTGAAACATATGCCCCAAGGTTGCACACACCAGGGGGTTGGAATAATGTAATCCGTCTTTTATGAGTTCCCTCTCCGCCCACGCACCCCCACCCACTCCCCTCCCGATCCCTCCCCCCTACCTGTGTCTCTCTCTTGCCACTCCTCCCCCCATGCTCTCTCTCTCTTCCCCCACCTAAGCTCCCTCATTCTCTTCTCCCAAGCTTTCTCCCCCCCAAACTCTCTCTCCCCCGCAAGCACTTTTCCCCCAAGCTCTCTGCCCCCCCAAGCTCTCTCTCCCCCCTAAGCTCTCTGCACCCCCCCAAGCTCTCTGCACCCCCCAAGATCTCTCTGCCCCCCGCAAGCTCGCCCTCTTCCCCCTAAGCTCTCTCCCCGCCCCCCAAGCTCTCTGCCCCCTGCAAGCTCTCTCTCTTTCACCCCCCAAGCTTTCTCTCTTCCCCCCCCCCAAAGCTCTCGCTCCTCCCCCAGGCTCCGTCTCTCCCCCCATCCTCCAAGCTCTCTCCCCCCCCAAGCTCTCTCTCTCGCTCCTTCCCCCCAAACTTGCTCTCCCCCCCCCCCCCCGCCCCCCCACAAGACTCAATAAAACCCCAGCCAATTGGGTTCAGGGGATCCACGATGAGGCAGGTGGTTGTGAGCCTGGTGTTTGAACCGGTAATGTGTCATGTGATTGTTAAACCTTTGCTAATAAACCAACTAATTCTTAATGGCAATGTTTTGCTATGAATTCTTAAACAAAGAACCCATTAAGCAAATACATTGCATCCATAGTAGTAGTTTCCACAACTGAGAGTGGTTCTGCCAAGGACTGTATTGTAAAATGTGGGTTGGAGTATCAGACTGACCAGGTGGCTTCCAGGCTCAGCGTCCAGTCTGCGTGGAGCTTGCTGACCTCCGGTGAGGGCGCTACAGTTGGCCATAGTGACCTTGGGCTACGGAATGGGAAAAATAAAATCAGCCGCTTGGCTCTCCAATTTACCTCTCCAGAGCTCTCAGCATCCGGGAGGTGTCCGGACCCAGGTTTATGAAGAACGTAGGAACAGGAGTCGGACATTCAGTCCCTCGAGCCTGCTCCGCCAGTCAATGAGATCACAGCTGATCTGTGGCCTAATCTGTCTACTGCCTTTGGCCCATATCCCTTAATACCTTTGGTTCATAAGAACATAAGAACATAAGAACATAAGAAATAGGGGCAGGATTTGAGATCATGGCTGATCTGATCATGGACTCAGCTCCACTTCTCTGCCCGCTCCCCATAACCCTTATCCACTTATCGCTCAAAAATCTGTCTATCCCCGCCTTAAATATATTCAATGTCCCAGCCTCCACAGCTCTCTGGGGCAGCGAATTCCACAGATTTACAACCCTCTGAGAGAAGAAACTTCTCTTCATCTCAGTTTTAATTGGGCGGCCCCTTATTCTAAGTCTATATCCCCTAGTTCTAGTCTCCCCCATCAGTGGAAACATCCTCTCTGCATTCACCTTGTTGAGCCCCCTCATAATCTTATATGTTTCAATAAGATCACCTCTCATTCTTCTGAACTCCAATGAGTAGAGGCCCAACCTGCTCATAAGTCAAACTCCTCATCTCCGGAATCAACCCAGTGATCCTCCTCTGAACAGCCTTTACAAATCTCTGGCTAGGCTTCAGCTGGAGTATTGTGCAGAATTCTGAGGCCCATGCTGAGAATCACAGAATGGTCATAGCACAGGAGGAGGCCATTCGGCCCGTCTAACCCGTGCCTGCTCACTGCAAGAGCGCTTCAGCTTTAACGAAGGATGTCAAGGCCCTTGGAGAGGGTGCAGGGTAGGCTTATGAGGATGTTAATAGGGATGAGGGACTTCAGTTATGTAGATAGACTGGAGGTCATTCTCCTTAGAGCAGAGAAGGTTAAGGGGAGGCCTAATAGAGGTGTTCAAAATGATGAGGGGTTTTGATAGAGTGAGTCGGCAAGTGGGTTGGTAACCAGAGGACACAGATTTAAAATAATCAGCTACAGAACAAGAGGGGAAATGAGAAGCTATGTTTTCACACAGAGAGATGCATGCACTACCTGAAAGGGTGGTGGAATCAGATTTAATAGGAATTTTTTAAAAGCAATTGGACATGTACTTGAAGAGGACAAACCTGTCGGGTTGTGAAAGAAAAAAAAAGATAGATTTGCATGTATACAGCGCCTTTCACGACAACTGGATGTCCCAAAGTGCTTTACAGCCAATGAAGTACTTTTTGGAGTGCAGTCACTGTTGTAATGTGGGAAACACGGCAGCCAATTTGTGCACAGCAAGCTCCCACGAACAGCAATGTGATAATGACCAGATAATCTGTATTAGTGATGTTGATTGAGGGATAAATATTGACCAGGACATCGGGGTGAACTCCCCTGCTCTGGGGAAAAAGCCGGGGTGCGGGACTAAATTGGACAGGCACGATGGCCTGAATGGCTTCCTTCTGTGCTGTAAGATTCTAGGATTCTATGACTTCGAGTGAAATCCTAAACACGTTGTAAAAGAATGCGTCAGCTTAGCTCAGTGGCGGTACACTCATTGGCGGTCGGGGGTCAAGTCCCACTCCAGGGACTTGAGCACATCAATCTAGGCTGAAACTCCCAGTGCAGCGCTGAGGGAGTGCTGCACTCGTCTTTCAGGCGAGATGTTAAAGGTCAGCAGCTGCCTGTTGAGGTGGGGGTTGAAGAGCCCATGGGAGCAGCACGGGAGTTCGCCACGGTGTCCTGGCCAACGATTATCCCCCATTTATCTGCTCATTCATCTCATTGCTCTTTGTGGGAGCTTGCTGTGCGCAAATTGGTTGCCGCGTTTCCTGCATTACAACAGTGACTACACTCCAAAGGTTCTTTGTTAGCTACGAAGTGCATTGAGGGTGTTGAAGCTGCTGTGTAAAGGCTCAGGGCTGGATCTTCAGTTGTCTAACACCTCAGTTAGCGGCCAGAGTGGGCGTAGGAGATTACCGAACGGGAGCACAGCGTTTAGCGCCCCGACTGAAAATTCGTTGGAGGCTCACCGGTGGGTGCAAACCGTTAGCGCCCAGCTGCTGACGATCTCTCCGATCATGGCGTATTCCTGGTGCAACACCCACGCTTGTGCCCCGGTCGGTAAATTCGGTGCGTGCGCCTCATTGAGCGTTCGCCAATAACAATGTCTGGAAAAACAGCGGGTACAGGCTTCCAGAGTCGTTAACCAGCGGCTACTTAAAGGGATGAGGATGTGCTTCCCTCGGGAGGTCACAGTCGGTGCAACGTTTACGCACAGCACGGTGCGTGAGCCTCCGAGTTTGCAGCGGCAGACAGACATAACAACGCATTGAAAACAACTGATTTTGAAAACTTTAATGGGTGCGTTACTAGGCCTACGCCTTTAAGACTCAGCTTTTCCCGGGATCGCAATCGAAGATCGCGCCTGCACAATGGGTCAGTTAAAGTAAGCGGCAGTATTTCCGTTAGTGCCCCCCCCTCCCCCAGGTCAAGTGTGTAACAGCTGATTTATCGCCACCTTCAGCTCCTCGCCCGATTCCAACAAACTTTTTCAAGGACACAGCCCCAACTGAGGCCATCTTTCTTTTATCATCATTATGTTTGTGCTGTCAGCAGCAACTAAAGGAACTCTTATTGCTGTGTCAGGACATATCCTGGTTTTATCATCTTCTTTCCGATACATCCACCTCCCTTCACCTAGCACTCAGAACTGTGTGGTTGAATAAACCTGGCTTGTATTCTCTTTTTCAATTCATTCACGGGATGTGGGCATCGTTGGTAAGGCCGGCATTTATCGCCCATCACTAATTGCCCCTTGAGAAGGTGGTGGTGAGCCACCTTCATGAACCACTGCAGTCCGTGTGGTGAAGGTGCTCCCACAGTGCTGTTAGGGAGGGAGATCCGTGATTTTGACCCAGCGACGATGAAGGAACGGCCGATATATTTCCAAGTCAGGTTGGTGTGTGGCCCTTGAGTTGAGAAGGTTGAGGGGTGATCTAATCGACGTCTTTAAAATTATAAAAAGGAACTCGATACAGTAGATACAGAGATGGCATATAAACAAAAATATGGCACATAAACAGACCATTCGGCTCAACTGGTTCATGTCGGTGTTTATGCTCCACACGAGCCTCCTCCCATCTTATTTCATCTCACCCCATCACCATATCTTTCTATACCCTTCTCCTTATGTAAATAGCATAACAACTACGCTATTTGCTTTAACCACTCCCTGTGGTTCCACATTGTCACCACTCTCTGGGTAAAGAAGTTTCTTCTGAATTCCCTATTGGATTTCTTGGTGACTGTCTTATATTGATGGCCTCTAGTTTTGCTCTTCCCACCCCACAAGCTTCCTGTTGGATTTATTCGTGACTATCTTATATTTATGGCCCTCAGTTGTGGAGACAGAGAAACTATTTCCTCTGGCGGGGGAATGCGGACCGAGAATGGGCTTAATCCTAAAATTAAAGCCAGGCCTTCAATTAGTGAAATTAGGAAGCCTTTTTTCACACAAAGGCTCATGGGAATCTGAAAATCTCTCAACAACAACTGTAACATATGCCCCTGTGAGTACGCACACAGGTTTGTAGAGCTTAGCCAGTCACGTGATGTTCACAAGACTCAATAAAACCCCAGCCTGTTGGGTCGAGGTCATCCACGATGAGGCAGGTGGTTGTGAGCTTGGTGGATGAACTGGTAATGTGTAGTGTGATCGTTAAACCTTTATTACTAAACCAACTAGTTCTTAATAGCAATGTGTTGCTATGAATTCTTAAGCAAAGAACGCATGAAGCAAATACGTTACAACAACAACAACCTGCATTTATATAGCATCTTTAATGAAGTAAGATGTCCCAAGGTGCTTCACAGGAGCATTGTCAGACAAAATTTGACACCAATTCACAGAAGGAGATTGTAGGACAGTTTGGTCAAAGAGGTAGGGTTTAAGGAGCATCCTAAAGAAAGACTTGCATTTATATAGCGCCTTTCACGACCACCCGGCGTCTCAAAGCACTTTACAGCCAATGAAATGCTTTTGGAGTGTTATCACTATTGTAATGTAGGAAACGAGACAGCCAAATTGCGCACAGCAATCTCCCACATACAGCGATGTGATAAATGACCAGATAATCTGTTTCATTTATTGTAATATAGCGCCACCTAGTGAACTACTGCTCCACCTAGTGGACTACTGTGGTAATGCAACTGCTATTGTAAATACAATAAAAGCAAGTTCCAGATTGAAGCCGTTTTGAGTGTGTGTGCTTTAGTGATGTTGTAAAGAATATATTACATTAGCGATGTAGGGTAGGGTAATTGGATTCCCTTGCTGAAATTTTTGTTGGTGGATGATTCCAGCCAAACAACAGAGAGACTGGAGAGGTCCTTTTTTGCAGAATAGCAAAAAAGCCAAGATAAATTACACTTGGCTGAACTGCTAGAGTCCAGATGGCCATGCCTATGCGAATAATAGGGCACTTGGGTGAGTTCCATCAAGACCGAGAAACTTTCAGAGCATATGTGGAGTGGCTAGAAATGTTTTTCACCGCAAATAATATCATCGAAGTCCCAGATGATGAAAACCGTAACCCGGCAGTGTTAGAAAGTAAACGGGCTAGTCTCCTGACCGAAGGCAGAGTGTTTCTTCTGCAAGAAAACTGGGCATCTTACGAAGGCATGCCGACTGAAGAGTAAACCAACTTTCAAGGCTAAAAGAAGAAATCACCAGAGAATACATAGCATGGAAGAAAAACAAGATGAGGAGGTTCTGGAGATACACGTCATAAGGAGCACGAGGATATCTCACAGCGATTCGCGAAGTATCGTCATCATCATCATAGGCAGTCCCTCAGAGTCGAGGAAGACTTGCTTCCAATCTTAGCATGAGTCCTTAGGTGGCTGAACAGTCCAATATGGGAACCACAGTCCCTGTCTCAGGTGGAACAGATAGTCGTTGAGGGAAAGGGTGGATGGGACTGGTTTGCCATATGCTCTTTCCGCTGCCTGCGCTTGTTTTCTGCATGCTCTCGACGATGAGACTCGAGGTGCTCAGCGCCCTCCCGGATGCACTTCCTCCACTTAGGGCGGTCTTTGGCCAGGGACTCCCAGGTGTCAGTGGGGATGTCACATTTTATCAGGGAGGCTTTGAGGGTGTCCTTGTAATGTTTCCACTGCCCACCTTTGGCTCGTTTGCTGTGAAGGAGTTCCGAGTAGAGCGCTTACTTTGGGAGTCTCGTGTCTGGCATGCGGACTATGTGGCCTGCCCAGCGGAGCTGATCGAGTGTGGTCAGTGCTTCGATGCTGGGGATGTTGGCCTGGATAAGGACGCTAACGTTGGTGCGTCTGTCCTCCCAGGGGATTTGTAGGATCTTGCAAATACCGTCATCCAAGTAGACGTTGCAGGAACCAGGATACCCATGGAAATCGACACTGGTGCATCCGTGAGTGCAGTACCGGAATCGCTATATCTTGACAAGTTGAGTGATTTTCTGATGGAGGAGTCGAAGATAGAGCTACGAGGCTACGCAGCAGAGCAAATCTCTGTGGTAGGACGTATCACCGTACCGGTGAAATACAAGGATCCATTTCAGAACCTGCCTCTCTTAGTAGTGTCAGGAGACAAGCCTGCTTTGATAGGTAGAAATTGGTTGGGATCACTGAAGTTGGATTGGAATGAGATTTTTTGTGTTGAAATGAGATTTGCATTGAAGGATGATGTCATCAAGCAGTATCTGAAGGTGTTTTGCGAAACAGGCAGTCCGATCCAAGGTTTCAAGGCAAGTGTCAGAGTACAGAAGGATGCTAGACCAGTTTACTGCAAGCCACGTTCCGAGAGAGTTGAGCAAGAACTCAAAAGACGAGACTGAGTACATTATCTCTAAGATAGATCTATGTAATTGGGCTACACCCATTGTTGTTGTACCTAAGTCTGATGGTAAGGTAAGATTGTGTGGTGATTATAAAGTAACCGTAAACCAGGTTCTAGAGGGTAATGTCCCCAATACATTGCCGAATATAGAAGATTTGTTCACAATGCTGACAGGTGGTTAGATCTTCTCAAAGCTAGATCTTACAAATGCCTACTTACAACTTGAGCTAGATGAGGAGTCCAAGTCATGTTTGACTATAAATACTCATCTAGGCCTATATCAGTTCAATAGGCTACCATTTGGAATGCCTTCCGCCCCTGCCATATTCCAAGGGGTGATGAACCAGATTTTGCATGGTATTGAAGGGATAGTATGTTATTTGGATGACATACTAATTTCAGCACCAAACTGACAAATCCATAATAACATATTGAATGAAGTGCTCAAACAGCTAGGGAAGCACAGAGCACGAGTGACTGCTCGCAAGTGTGAGTTATTTCAAAACTCAGTGGAGTACTACACAGAGTAGACAGAGATTGTTTACATCCAAATCCAAAGAAACGGCAGTTGTCATTAGACCACAAATTGGCAAATTTTCTAATTACTTATCATAATATTCCTCCAGCAGAGTTGTTTCTCAAATGACAGCCACGGACCAGCTTCTCATTGTTAAACCCAGATTTGGCAGTGTCAGTAGAAGAGAAACAATTAAGACAGAAAGAGAATCATGATAGAGGTAGAGTAAGAGAGAAGTGTAAAATTAAATCAGAAGGTTAGAGTGAAGAACCATCACCATAAATGGTTAAAGTGGTTATCAGGAAGAGTGGTGAAGGTATGTGGTCCTCACACATATTTGGTCAAAATGTTTGATCATGGACAGGTTAGATTTATTCACATTGATCATATTTTGCCTACAGATGTGGAAGGAGTTGAAAGTCGGAATGATTCGATTATTTTTGACTCATCAGATAGTCTTATTACAAGTAGAGTACCTGTAGTATGTCCGACATCAGATGTACTAGAAACAAGTCCAAGAGAAAGTCAGAATTTGAGTTTGAGTCCAAGTCAGGCAGACAAACAGTCTGGAGTTGTAGAGAGTCCATATGTAAATCAAGGGTTGCCCTTGGAGACAAATTCTCCTCAGCATCAGCCTAGAATGAGTCTAAGTTCGACACCAAGTTTGGAAAGTTCTGTTCGAGAGCGAAGGTGTCCTCTTTCAAACAGAAACCAAGTGGTTAAGTTTGATTTATAAATATGGCAAAATAAGTCCATATCTTTTGTTATGTATAACCATGTAAGTTAAGAATGATGATTGTTTGTTATAATTACTTCTTCATTAAGGAGGGAGAAGTGTAATATAGCTCCATCTAGTGGACTACTGTGGTAATGCAGCCATTGCTGTAACTACAATAAAAGCAAGTTTCAGATTGAAACCATCTTGAGTGTGTGTGCTTTAGCAATGTTGTAAAGAATATATTACAGTTATGTTGATTAAGGGATAAATATTGGCCCAGGACACGAGGGATAATCCCCCTGTCTGGTTTAAAAGAGTGCCATGGGATATTTTACATCCAGCTGAGTGAGCAGACGGGTCTTCAGTTTAACATCTCATCCGAAAGACGGCACCTCAGACAGTGCAGCACTCCCTCAACACTGCCCTGTCAGCCTAGATTCATGTGCTCAAGTTCCTGGAGTGGGATTTGAACCCAAAACCTTCGGACTCAGAGGTGAGACTCTGGAGAGAGAGAGGGGCGAATTCAAGAAATTCCAGAGCTTAGGGCCCAAGCAGCAGAATTCGCAGCCCTCAACGGTGGAGCGATGAAATTGGAGCTTGCGAGACTGAGGGCAATAGATTTGTGTTGGGTAATGGTATTGAAGGACAGGGAGCAAAGCCGGCTGTTGTTGCTGTTGTCCAGTGACCATTGCTGGGCAGTGTGAGGAGACCCCCACAGTCACATTGCCTCTTGGCACTTGGTCTCCAGGCTCATTGGAAGAATAGCACTTGGCTGTCTCCCACATTCTACCCTACATAAACCAGAGGCGATCCAAAACTTGGCTGCCCCGTGTTCTAACTCGCACCAAGTCCCGCTCACCCATCACCCCTGTGCTCCCCAACCTACATTGGCTCCCGGTTAAGCAACGCCTCGATTTCAAAATTCTCATCCTTACTTTCAAATCCCTCCATTGCCCTCGCCTCTCCCTATCTCTGTAATTCCCTCCAGCCCCACAACCCCCCCAGATATCTGCACTCCTCTAATTCTGCCCTCCTGAGCATCCCTGATTATAATCGCTCAACCATTGGTGGCCGTGCCTTCTGTTGTTGAGGCCCCAAGCTCTGGAACTCCCTCCCTAAACCGCTCCATCTCTCTACCTCTCTTTCCTCCTTCAAGACGCTCCTTAAAACCTACCTCTGTGACCAAGCCTTTGCTCACTTGCGCGAGTTTCTACTTATGCGGCTCGGTGTGAAATTTTTATCGCATAATACTCCTGTGAAGCACCTTGGGATGTTTCACTACGTTAAGGCGCTACATAAATACACGTTGTTGCTTTTGTACAGGCCAGATGAGATGGGCTGATACCGATCAGCCCGTTGCCCGGTAACAGTGAGGGCCTTCAGGGGAGCAGTGGAGAAATATTAAACGTCAATCAAATGTCCTTTTTTTAATATTAAGAACTTGTTTTCAGCCTTCTTTGGCAAGACAAGATTGTGGGTCTCAGGTATCTGGCAGGCCCCCTCTCCCTGTGTCATCGTTCTTCTCCATTACCGCGGCGCTGCTTTGAGGTCAAAGGTTGGCCTGGCTGATTAATAATGTAGAGCCGTTCGTTCCGCAACTGCAAAACCCCTCTGTTACTGCCCGACCTGAAGAGTCGCTTCAAGGCAATAAGTCCTGAGGAAAGTGGAGAAAGAGACAGAGAGAGAGAGACAGACAGGGAGAAAGAACGATAGGCACACAAAGAGAGAGCGAGAAACGGACAGGGAAAAAGATACGCGCACACACCCACACACAAACAGAGAGAGACAGACAGGGAGATAGATTGACACACACACACACACAGAAAGATTGACACATACACACAGATTGAGAGAGAGCAGAAACAACAGAAGACAGACACACATAAACACATCCACACACAGACAAACAGAGAGAAAAACAGACATAAAGAAAGGTAAGTGCAGACAAAAACTGAGACTCACACATTGTACGGGGAAGAGAGAGAGAGACAAAGGAGAAAGAGAGATCGAAAAGAAAGAGAGTGGGAGGCAGTAAAAGTAGGTAGAGAGGCTGAGTGAGACAGAGACAGGGACAGAGAGATGTAGGGGAGCGACGGAAACAATCACAGAGAGAAAGATGGTGAGAAAGAGGGGGGAGAGAGAGAGAGAGAAAGGGGAAAGAGAACAAGAGAGGGACAAAGACACTGTGAGACAGCGGAGAGAGCGAAAGGGGAGAGATAAAGAGAAGAAAGAAGAAAACAAGAGGGAAGAGGAGGGAGGGAGGGACAGAGTAAGATTGAGGCAGAGAGAGAGAGAGAAAGAAGACTGTGCCTTTGAAAAGCGGTATGTCAGTGTGTCGGGCAGAACAAGGTAGCTCCCCCAGTGATTGACAGGCAGCTCAGTGATTCATGTGTTCAGATTAACAGCACGGAGTCGGCTCACAAGCTGATTGGCCGCTGTGAAATCCTCCTGGCTTTGTGGGGAAGCCTACAGGGCTGGTCTTTGGCAGCAGAGCGAGCAAGGAGGAGGGAACAGCTAAATACTGGCACATCTCCTCAGTCTGCGAGTGAGTGTGTGTGTTTGTAGTGTAGTGTAGTAGTCAGCCTGTGTGCTGCATGAGGCTAGCCAGCGTCTCTCAGGCAGCTCGAGCAACAGTGTAGCGAGCCCCAGGAGAGAGAGAGAGAAAGAGAGAGAGTACCTCCATTCCTTCAACGCCCGGCAAGTCCTTCACGTTTTGGGGAGCGGATTCAGCCAGAGACACTCGCCGCTTTGGCCCGCCCGGACTCTCTCTGCCTGCCCGGGGAGCTGCTGGATCAGCCGGAGGTAGCGGGCGAGCGAGCGGGGAACACGGGAAGCGGCAACGGTTTTTGTTTCGTCCTTCCTTCCTCTGCCATCGTCTTCGATCAAAAATGAGGAGTCCGTGAGAGAGCGAGAGATAGAGTGAGAGAGAGCGAGAGAGAGCGAGAGAGAGCGAACGAGAGATAGAGGGAGAGTGAGAGAGAGTGAGAGAGAGCGAGAAATAGAACGAGAGAGCGAGAGATAGAGCGAGAGATAGACAGAGATAGAGCGAGAGTGAGTGAGAGCGAGAGAGAGTGAGAGAGAGTGAGAGATAGAGCGAGAGAGGCCAAGAGAGAGCGAGAGAGGCCAAGAGAGAGCAAGAGAGAGAGAGAGAGCGAGAGATAAAGCGAAAGAGCGAGAGAGCGAGAGAGAACCAAAGCGAGCGAGAGCGAGAGCAAGAAAGAGAGAGTGAGAGAGAGCGAGAGATAGAGCAAGAGAGCAAGAAATAGAGTGAGAGAGAGCGAGAGAGAGTGAAAGGGAGAGTGAGAGATAGAGCAGGAGAGCGAGAGATAGAGAGAGAGAGCGAGAGAGAGTGAGAGAACGAGATAGAACGAGAGAGCAAGAGAGAGCGTGAGAAAGAGAGAGATAGAGCAAGAAAGAGCAAGAGGGCGAGAGTGAGCGAGAGCGAGAGGGACGGATTCCCCGAGCCGTTGGTTGGCACAGTGACCATGCGGAACCTTTTACCCGCTATCCTGGGGCTGTTGCTGGCGGTGCCCAGCTCAGAGAGCAGCGCCGAGGAGTACGAATACTATGGCTGGCAGTCGGACCACCTTCAGGCCGGGCGTTTCTACGCCAAGCAGCCACAGTGTGTGGACATCCCGGGGGACCTGCGGCTCTGCCACAACATCGGCTACCGCAAGATGCGGGTGCCCAACCTGCTGGAGCACGACACGCTGCCCGAGATCAAGCAACAGGCCAGCAGCTGGGTGCCCCTGTTGGCCAAGCGCTGCCACCCCGACACCCAGATCTTCCTCTGCT